>NC_030855.1:12625544-12679830 GCF_000208745.1 Theobroma cacao
GAATATTGAGTTATTATGATGAATTCAATTCTGAAAAATGGGTTAGGAGAGAGAAAATTGTTAGATTAATTTGATTTTAAGTTATGATAGTGTTTTAAGTTAGTTTAGCATATTTAGAAACCAAACAACAAGAAAAGAATTTATTTTCTCCCACAACCATTAATGGCCGAATTTATCATGTGTTGAGTGAGGATGAATTTGATTTTCATTTTAGGAGAATTGGTTAAGAAATGATGAATTATGAGCCTAGAAAAATAATTAGAATTTTCGGAGCAAAAATATGAATTTTTACCCACTACGGGTATTTTCGTAATTTGCTATTGGGACTGATAAATTGAATCTCATTCACAGTTACTAAGGTAATTTAGGTATAATTGGAGTGTAGAAAGTGAGAAGAATTGATTTGGAGTTAAATTGAAGATAATAGGCCGAATTAAGTCAGCACTGCATTTAAACGGTAGTTTGATAAGTTGTATATCATATCATGTATATATACCGAGCCTGAATTGATTTTATAATGGTTAAGCATTGATGTGGTGAATTATGTATTGTACATTGTGGATAGGTGGTGAGCAAAGTACACTGGCAAAAGTACAGAGATTGTGCTTGGAGACTGGGATTAGGAGTACATCGACTCCTAAAACTGTGAGTGAACTTATTATCGTCTTAATTATCTAGAGTAGTTTTATTCAATTGTGTGATTTTATGAAAAATGGGTTTAAATGGTAAATTACTATGTTTTAAGAGAAATTACGATTTTATAAAATGATTTTATAAATTTTCTGAAAAAATCGAATACTGGTTTTGAAAATAGAGTAATTGGAGACTGCCTGCTTGTGTTGCAAATTTATGATTTTGAATTGAATGGCTTATGACAATAAATGAGCATGAATGGCTAAACTAATTTTGGTGTTAGAATTATTTATACTGTGTATTCAGCCTTGAGAAGCTAGGTTGCGATAAATTACCATGTCATGCTAGAATGAATTTTATTGATTGGTGGATTATATATTAATTATTCACTACAGAGGGGGTTCCGTGGACCAGCCTATTAGAGGGGCACGGTAAACTCCAGTATATTCTTACCCCGAACGGAGAGGCGCGTAGGGTATCTCCTGGGGTAAAGCTTAGGGTTCACTTCACGCTAAACTACCACGTGAAGGGGAACTCAGCCAATGCTAAGGAATGACTGTATTTTCTCAAACTAAAAATATATTTTAAGTGTATACGAAATTTTAATAGCATTGGCGGGCTCGGTTGGATGCCCTGCGCAAGGTATCACCGAGTATGAGTTTTGGCACGAGCCAAAGTTTTAAGAAATTCATAAGCCAAGTTGATTCTCGATTTATATGGATTGATTTTATTTGGTTGAAATGAGTTGAAAGGTAATGAAATTACAGTATGATGACTTATTTTAATTGTCTCCATTTACTCGACTTTAGATAGTTTAGATAGTATCTGTTTACTCACTAGGATTTTATAATCTCACCACTCTCATTTCCTCACATTTCAGGCTCAGGGAATTCCATAGTTAGCTGACTTTGACAAGGATCTTCATTTGGACTCGAATCGGTAAAAGCTGTAGGTTTCCAGCTTCCGATGCATTTTGGATAGATGTGGGCCCACGTGTCACTGTAAAAGAAATTTTATGCTTTGGTTATTTGCTTTATAGTATATATGAATATAATTAACTTTTACGCTATAAGAATTATGTACCGATAGTTTTATGAAAATTATTTTACAAGAAAATAGTTTATTTTATTGAATATTTTTATTATATTCAAATGGTCAAATTTTCACTTCAAATGAACGTTTTAGATACTTAATTTGTTTTTAAATCATTAAATATATATTTTCTGCTTACCTACTACATTTTTAGCAAGTTTTGAGATTTTTGACGAAAAATTACGAAAATGCCCCTATGAGCCAGAAAATAATATTTTATTGTTCTTATTTGAAAATGACTTATGATTTTTTTAAATGCGAGATTTTATAATTGTTGCTCACCGGGGAGATGCGAAAGTTGATGCTAAGCCTTACGGGGTTTCGATAGGCATTCGGGGTGAAGAATGTCTGTCGAGGCCTCGTGGCGGTTGTCACGGGCTCGATGGGGAGTTTCGGGTCGTGACAATTTAAATTGGTATCAGAGCATGGTTTAAAGATCAGAGATTTTCGTTTTAAAGCTTTGGATTTTAAAGTTTTTAGTTTTAAAGCTTTTTTAAGAAATTCACACTGACACTATGTGGCCCCAAGTCCAGTTAAGTTAAAATAAGTTAAGTTAAGTTAAGTTAGGTTAGATTTAATAGAATGTATGCATCTACATATAGAAATCTACCTACTTTTGAGATGGATAAATAATTAAACAATTACTATTTGATTGCATATAGGTTTTGAGGTGCACTGGTGACATACACACCATGTCTAGAAGAGGTGGTAGTCTCGATACCTCTCATAGTGATAGCGAGGGATCTCTAGATTCTACGGCTAGAAGCAAATGGCACCCTGATACAGGTGATTCGGAAGGTGGTCCATCCCGAATTCCTAATAATAGAATTCCTCTGAACTTAGCAGAATGGGTTCATAATAAGGAAAGCTTTGAGAGTAGCCAGAATTTTGAAAGTGAGAGTAGCTCCAATATTCTGAAAACTGAAATAGATTTCCTTTTGAAACAATCCGAAGAGTACCATAGAGAACATACGAGGAAGGCAATTGCAAGGGGAGATATTCGTCTTAGGAAGGGGGTGAACGTTGTACGCCATTTTCCTCCTGGATGTGGAAGAAATGCTGCACCGATGAGTGTCGAGGAAATTAGGAGAAGACAACAAGCTTGGATTGAAAAGCAAAGAAAAAAATCTCAGGAGGAGGAAAACCTAGAAGAGGATCTTTAGGAGGACTCGGAGTAGAATCTTTCGATAAGATCATATTAAGATGATGATCCCAAGGACATGTAATATTTTCGTAGGATTTTACACTACCTTAACTCTAAGTAGATGTTGTGTAAAAGAGATAATAATTATCTGTACAAAGAAGTAAAAATAGTTTGGCTTTTAAAAGTATATGACTAGAATGTATTATAAAATGGCTGTTTAAGTAACTGAAGGTATATGGGAATCTTTAGTATGATAGGGATAAATTGGTAATATAATTATTGAGGAAGGTTATAGAAGGAAGCAATAAGGTTATAAATGACATTCGGAATGGATAATGTGATTAAGTTAATGATTGTAATTTAAGCATGAAGGGGATTATTCAGTGATGTTATGACACTATGAGGTAATAGTTGGGCACAAATATAACCCAATGAAGTTAAATTATGGAATATGGGGAATATAAAATTTTGATTCAGTAAGGATTGCGAGAATAAAGTGAGGAGGAAGCTGGGCTGTTTTCGTAGTTAATTATACCGAAAGTCAATAAAATTATTGGAGTATAAGACAAAGAAGATAATTGGATAGGGATGACAATAAATTTGAGGAAAGTTGTAGATAGTAAGCAACTTATGTGTGGAGTGGTATATGTATCATGAATTTATTACACTGTATGGAAAGGATGTTTTGAGGTGGAATTTTATGAATGTTGATAAACGTCAAAAGATGACATGAGATGAAAGTATTAATCTGGCTTAGTGTGTATGACAAGAAAATAGAAGGTACCTATACTTATGGAACTCATGATATATATCTAAAAGGGAAACCACTGGTTGAGAATGATTGATGTGGTGACTTTGAATGCAGACAAATAGCTTTGATGGGAAAATTTCTAATAGCTATAGTACTTCAGCATTGACTGTTCAACATTATACTGCTCCGAATACCTCACGCTTATGATGCATGAGTAAGATGGGAGTGACACGATAATGAGCTTACAAATTGAATTTTGGTTGTTGGTCATTGTGTTTTGTTATCTGGGAGTCTTAAATATTCTGGAGAATGTTTACCCAAATGAATTGAAAAACTTCTTTATTGCCTTGTATATAGGCATATAATTAAAAGAAAAAATGTAAAGATTCTTGAAATGACTATATTGAGATGAGATACCAAATAATGAAAGTGTGAAGGAAGAATTACGAGACTGGTATAGAAAATCAGTTTATATAGAATATCATTACGAGAATTTGTAATATCTGTTTTGATACAGTAAAATGACAAGAGTTAGGAACAACATGAGGCTAATTGTGTGACACCCTAGAAACCTATGAAGATGAGTTAGGGATTGAATGGATGAGTACGTATTTATATATCTTTAAGATTAAGTGTTTTAGGAATACATAAACATCTTTGAGAAGAGATTCTAATCATACACAGCAAGTATGAAACGTAAAATTTTTAAAACTTGCTGAGAAGCCTAACGGCTAAATCACAAGTTAAGGGATCACATGCTGTGAGACATAAGTTTAAGATAGATATTCCCAAGGAAATACTCAAGAGAAGTTTTGCTCTGGATCTCGTTAAAGCAAGCACTAAGTTATGTGATTATAAAAAGGAAGCTGTAAGCTGAGAGTGATATTAGTATTAATATTGAAAAATACTTGAGGAGAATCTAGTTTTAAGTTTTACAATTTCAAGTACAATTTATAAATTGGTTAAGGAAGAATGATGTTATGTTCATATGAAGGAGTGGAACAAAGGATGATAGAAGTTGACCTTGAAAATGAAGTCAGATAATGAAACTTTCCTAATATATTATGGAAATTGGAATTCGAAAATGCTTAAGGCATACATGATTCAAATGGGTTTGAGTCTTAAGTGACAAATCAATATCGTAATGCAAGAAAGATACAAGGTAATATAGAGGCATGAAAGATGATTAAGGACAAAAGGATGACTCTTAGGAATTGTGGTATTGCATGAGATGCAATGATCAAGTTGAGATAAATCTTTGAGGCATCAATAGGATTATAAAGCATACACGCATAATAGATTATAATTCAATGGAGATGACATTGTGATGCAATGATATATAGTATAAGGAAACTCAAACATATGGTTGGAAAAGATATGAATGATATGGAGTTGTACGCAAGCATAATAAGAAGGTTGACATGCACTATAAGAATCGATATATTGAAACTAGGATTTGAATGCAGATGAATAAAGGGAAATGCAGTCCAAGGTATGTGAACACATGGATCTCTATACATAACGATTGTGAAACTTATAATGATGATAGTGATAATAATGCAGAACATGAGTTTGATTATTCAGGAAGTGAATGATGACGGTAGGCACGTACGATATTGGTTTCATATTTTTTTTTTACGGTATTGTTTAACTTTAATTTTATAATATTAAAGTATTTTGACATGATGTAAAATTATAACATTTGAGTTAAAATCAATATATAAATGTTGAAATTAGTTAATAAATAATTGTTGCTTTGCTTTTAATAATTAAGAATTATATGTGTCACTGTTGTGAATTGATGTTTTTTATTCTGTTATAAAAATAATCAAATTAATAATAATTGCTAATGGGATTTTAACAATACAATATTGTAGGAACGATGGTTAAAGGGAAGCAATCAAAACCGTGACCTAGGTCTTCATATGCATCGGCAAGTATAGCTGTGCCTACAAGTTCCCAAGCGTGTGATGATATATCCATTCCACAACAGGTGCAGTAGGAGAATAATGATGCGCCATTTGAGACACAATCTTTGTACGATACATTTGCAAAGCAAGTAGAAAATGAGACATGTACACATGATATTACAAGATCCCCATCTATTGATTTAGGTGGAAATGCAAATGAGGAATCGTCAAGATCAAGAGGTAGGGGACTCAGTGTAGGATTACGACTCCTGTAGATCCATCAGACAAATTGCGTATAACTCCTATTGGGGATAGGTATGTTATCTTGTTAAACTTGTTATATTTTTCAACGAAATTTTTAATTTTTTTAATTTTAATATATACAATTATTTGAAATATTTTACAAGCACTTTTTTTTAGAGAGGGGTCACATCTACAATAACAAGGATCATCAAAAATCACTTTCATGGTCTATGGTCGACATGGAGGAAAGTCCCTAATGATATCAAAGACTTAATGTTTCGAAAATTTCAGGTACTATGTTTGTTATTTATTTATTAAGTGTTTTCTTTTCCATTAATTTGTATAACTTTGTTAAATTATTGTATTACATTATATTGTAGGAAAAATGTGTTTGGTCTGCACATAAAGATGTTTTAGTTCGATGCATATGGGAAAAAATTTGTTCTGATCGATTAAGAGACATGCTTGCAGAAGGAAGGCATAAAGCAATGACTGAAGCCAAAACTAACAACATTACAGAATGTAGAGGCATGTCGAGGGAATGGATTACAAATGAAATATGGGACACCCTGATCGATACAGTATGGGGTACAGAAGAATAGAAAAACAAATCGCGAAAAGCAAAGCAAAATCGTTTAACGCCAAAAGAAGGAAGCATTCCAAAGCACACTGGCGGTTCAGTTCCATTTGTGGTTCATGCAAAAAGGATGGTATGAATTAATGTTACTCTGAATTAATAAGTATGTTTTCCCATGAATTTCATTTAAATTGTAAGGTTAGTAGTTGGATTTCGGTTTTGCTTTACATGTTATATATATCAAGATATATATATATATCGATTATGATTGACTAAATATAATTGTTAACAAATGTAGGCAATTGAGCTGAAATGAGATGTTACCTTCTTGGAAGTGTTCAATCGTACTCATAAGTGCTTAGGGGGTCATGGTGATTTTATTGATAACAAGTCCAAGTCTACGAGTGTAAGTAAAAATTCATTAATTTTTACTATTTCTTCTAAGTTGATGTTCTACTTCAATATTAATCATTAATTGTGGTTTTTATGTAGGAAATGTATAATTCTGTACTATCGCAGAAGTATGGCGATGAGTCATCTTCTCAACTAGAATTCGATCCACATGCTTGGACTGAAGCAATTGGAGAGAAGGAGACTACACGCATTCACGTGTATGGGTTTGGCACTCGTGTCCCTGCTGCAGCTTTACTTACTGGAACACAATCTAATGTAGCAACATCTAAGTCTGCATGTGGCCCTATCAACTCAAACTTTAACATTCCCGCAAATGCATTGGAAGAAAAAGTGGAAAATCTTGCACAAAACTTGAATAAGATACGTAAGGAAATACGTGGGGAAATACGTGAAGAAATGAGAAATGTGATGGTGGAAGGCATGAGTGAATTTATGGCACGTATGGAAACCATGTTCATGAGTAATGCGCGTTCAACCCTTGGCGATGCGGGACCTTTAAGACTTGGCAAGAAAAAAAAATTCCCTCACATGATGTATAATTTTCAGTGCAAACACTTGGATACTTTTTAATTTAGTTATGTTTAATATTCATATGTATCAAACTATTTGATATATTGTGTGTTAAGGATAATTTCTAATTAGATCTTAGGACTTGAATCTCAATTTTTTAATGTGTTTTTTTTATATATATTTTACAGTTCGAATGCGGAATTAAATTTAGTATCGAAATGAAAACTAGTAATTTTTTCTCAAAATTTATTATAAAAATAATAGGTCAAAATATTTCCAAAGGAAAATTTCGTTGGTAATATTTTTCCAACGGAAATTTTCGTTGGAAATGCCAAATGTTTTTCCGTTGGAAATAGGATTTCCAGCGAAAATTCTGTTGGAAATTTCCAACAGATTTTTCATTGGAAATAGGCTTTCCAACGGGAATTGTTTGAATTATTTTTTCCATTGGAAATAGGCTTTCCAATGGAATTTTTTGTTGGAAAATTTCCAACGGAAAGTATTACCCACAAGACTTGTACCGATGAAATTTCCAAAGGACTTTTTCGTTGGAAATCCGTTGGAAATAAACATTTCCAACTGAAAAAGGCCTATTTCCAATGAAAAATTCCATTGGCAATAGCCGAATTTTTTGTAGTGTACGAGCAATAAAAATGGGGATTGTTGGGAATATAGCCTTGCCTTGGGGAGATCTAGAATGCTGTTGGTGGTGAGGGATAAGGCTATCTTTAGGAAATTTAGGGACAAATTTATAATGTTTAAAGGTGAGTGGATTAATTTGCATAATTTTTATTGCCTCATGGTGAATGTGTACGCTCCATGTAAAGCAATAGGCAAGGAGTATTTATGGAAAGATTTGTTTGAGCTTAGAGCTATAAGAGATTGAAGTTGATTAGTTGAAATGCCCCATATTTTGATATGGTGATAAATAAAGTTGGTCGGATGCAAATTGAGGCATAATAAGAAACTTTGGGAACCAAAGAGACAAGATAAAATTTTTAGAATAAAATAATATTAAAATATTAATATTTAGCCGGATGTCGAAATCAGTCATGAAGAAGGATCATATGGTTGATCCAAGTGGGAGAGAAGATGTGAAGCCTGACTCTGTAAAATATTTGTCATGACATACATGTGATGGATAGCATGTTTGCATGCTAGGAGAGTCCCGAAAAATTTACAAAAGTCGGTATTGTACCTAGAGGTACAACAAAGTTGATTTAAGCCTCGAACTAGATCAAATAGAGAATTTAAGATGAAATTAAGAATTTTAAAGTCTCAGAATGGTTTAATATGGTGATTTGGAGTTCGAGAATCAATTTGGAGTCAAATAGAAAATTTCATTATCTAAGGGCAAAATGATAATTTTGCCACTCGAGGATAAAATGGAAATTTTTTTTAAAGATTTTCATCATATTTGACTTATTGGAGTATGATTTGAGGTTGAGAAGTGAAAAATGGTGATCCCGGTATTTTTTGGAGTATAGAGGTAAAATGGTAATTTTACCGCTCTAGGGGCAAAATTGTAATTCTTCACCTCCAAAACACTTTTCCATCACATGGATTTTACCCAATTTTATCATGGATAATTGAAGGAATTTATTTGGTGGAGAGAGAAAGCTTCATAGTTAAGAAATAAAAATGGACCAATGAAATGGTGACACATAACATATTTATAACCATTAAATATTTAGCTTTAAAATTAATACAAAATCAGCCCATTTCTCATTCATATGGCTGGCCAAAGANCAATCAAAGGTAAAATTTATTGATTTTGACTTGTGATCTACCTTTCCCATGCATTTCTCCTTATTTTTCATGGTTAGATTTCATGTTTTCATGGTGAATTTATGGCTAGTTAAAATGGGCATGGAGAGAGAAAGATGTTAGATTGATTTGATTTTAAGTTATGTTAGTGTTTTTAGTTAGTTTAGTATATTTAGAAACAAAACAACAAGAAAAGAATTCATTTTCCCCATCAACCATCAATAGCCAAATTTCCTAAGGAGGATATTGTGGCTAAAATTGATGATATTTCATGATATTTTGGTGATATTTGATGTTTGGTGAGATTAGAAATTAAATGGGAAATTTTGGTGTGAAAATCTGAATTTTTGCTTAACGTATAGACATGTGTGATTATTGACTCGGGACTGATAAATTGAATCTCATTCATAGTCACTGAGATAATTTAGGTATAATTGGAGTGTAGAAAGTGAGAAGAATTGATTTGGAGTTAAATTGGAGATTTTAGCCGATTAAACCGAGTATAGTGTGACTTAGGTCGAATATCACATTTAAGTGATTAATCGGACATTTTGCATCCCATCGATGCATTCATTTAGATTTAGAGAGCCTGAAATAGTTTATGATAAATTGACACAATTTATTGAAATTCGTGTCACGTATGATGTATAGGTGGTGAGCCCTCTAACAAAGGTAAAGAGATTGTGCCCGAAGACCGGGAATAGGAGTATTTCGAACTCCTAGTACTGTGAGTAACCTTATCATCATTTTAATTATCTAAAGTATGTTTTGATTCGATTTTGGTGAATTTAATGAAAATGAGTTCAAATGGTAAATTTTAGGTTTTATAAACAAAAATGAGTTTAAATGAAAATATTTTATAAATTGTCTTGAAACGAAATAACGATTTTGAAAATAGAGTAATTGGAGACCACGGGTATGTTGTAAATTTATGATTGGAAATTGATGGCTTATGTTATATTGTTATTGTGTTGGCATGGTTGGTTAGGCTGTGTTTTATGAATTGTATGGATTGTCTTATTTTACCCTGCAAGCTGGGTAGTAATATATTAGCCCTGTCATGCTGTCAAAATTTTATTGTATGATGGGTTTAGCTTACTGCAGTAGGCGGGTTTTCGTGGACTAGCCTATTAAAGGGGCATGGTAAACCCCGTTATATTTTACCTCGATTGGAGATGCGAGTAGGGTAACTCCCGATGTATGATTTTAGAGTTCACTTCACGCCAAACCACCACGTAAAGGTGAGCTCGGCCAACTCCAAGGAACGGCTATATTTTCAAAATGAAAACATGTTTTATGCGTACATGACTTTCTAATAGCCTTGGAGGACTTAGTTGGGATAGCCCTCGGCCAAGGAATCCCAGATAACTGAGTATGATAATAATTTTTGGCATGAGCCAAGCTTTTTAAGAAATTCATAAGCCATACTGATTACTTGATTTAAATAAATTGATTTCATTTGGTTGAAATAAGTTGAAATATGATAAATTACAGTTTGATGAAATGTTTTAACAGTCTCCTTTTACTCGCCTTTAGATATTTTAAATGATATTTGTTTACTCACTAGGATTATATAATCTCACCACCCTCCTTTCCACCCCTTTCAGGCTCAGGATAGTCAGTAGATAGCTCATTTCATCGAGGATTACAATTGGACTGGCATCCTCAAAATATGTAAGTTTATCTCTCTAGATACCTTTGGTCGTTCGTGGGCCCACGTGTCACTGTAAATTTAATTTTATACTTTGGTTATCTATATTACAATATATATGAATTTATTTTGCTTTTTTGCTGTAAAAAAAAATTAATTATGCAGTGTTCTAAAAATATTGTTTATGAGAAAATTGAATATTTTATTCTATATCTTTATTATATTCAAATAGTTATAATTTCATTTTAAATGAAAGTTTTAGACATTTAATTTTATTTTTGATTATGAATTATGTGTTTTATACTTGCATACTACATTTTCAACTGGTTTCGAAACTTTTGAGAAAAAATGACCAAAATGCCCCTGTGAGACAGAAATCATTTTTTTATTGATTTTAGTTGGAAATAGCTTAAATTCTTTTAGAACATGATATTTGGTAACAGTTGCTCATTGGGGAAAAGAGAAACTGATATTAAAGCCTTGCGGGGTTTCGGTTGATAATCTGGATAATGAGTGTCGATCGGGACAACGAGACGGTTGTCACGGGTTTGATGGGAGTTTCCGGTCGTGACATTAGTGCTTCGTAAGGGATTTTAATACTAATAGGAATACGGATGAAAGGAATGAGTTTCGTTTAGAAGCAGTTGGAGTAAATGATTTCAAATATTTTATTCAAAACTTATCTTTAAGTGGTAAGAACTTTACTTGGTTTGCGAATAAATATTTAAGAAGAAGTAGATTAAATATACATTAGAATAGCTAATGTGTTTCCAAAGTATTTGCCAACGATTTTATTAAAAAGATCATTTTCAGACCATTGCCAAATCTTATTGTGTTCTAAAATGGTGGATTAGAGTCCAAGACATTTTAAGTTTAAGGATTTTGGTAAAAAAGGTAACTGAAAAATAGAGGAACACGGTGGTATAAGGCAGAGTTGGCTTAACATTAAGGGTAAAGCTATTTTTCAAAGAAAAAAAATAAGGGTAAAGCTTAATAGACTGAAGATTTTCTTAAAACAGTGAAATTGGCTAGTATTTGGCCATGTTGATGAAAATATAGTTAAATTAGAAGAAAAGGCAGCAACTTTGGAAAAAATTGGAAAATTTTGGGATCTTATTGAGGATGAAGTTCAGTTGAAAAGAATTGTGGACTATATAACCCGCAACAAAGAATCCATTTGGAGTTAGAAGGCTTGAGAAAGGTGGATGGGAGAATGTGATAAAAATATCAAATTCTGTCAAAGTAAAGCTCCGAAAAACTACATTTGAGGAACCTCAGGGAATGGTTTGTGGACCTCGAATAAGAGAGAGAGAAGTAAGAGCTACTACAATTGAATTCTTTGAACAGTTCTTCAATAGTGAAGCTTGATAGGCCTAGAGATTGATGAACTAGATTTTAAGAAAATTAGCATGCAAGATGCAATAAGTTTGGAAGAGATGCATTCGAGCATTTGATTTATTGATTGGTACATGATCCTCCTGTTTAGAGAACAGAGTTCGAATCCCCTTTCTTCAATTTAAAAAAAAAAGTCAAAACACTAACAATTTTGAGCAATAAGATGTCTCTCCAATCAAGTATGGCTGACTATAATTGATATAAACCCTGACCTGAAAAAGAATTGGTACCCGTCCACCAACGGCTCTTTGTTTTGGAGGTCTTAAAACTGGAAATGAAAAACATCATAAGCGCTTTTTTCGCCCTTTCATTCCAACTAACGACCAAACTTTATGAAACGATATCTAACATGGGATATCCAAGCACAAAACACACCTAAAAGATTTCTTTATGATGAATACTTAAACATTATGTATGTGTGAGTGGGTGGGGGAAGGGGGGGAGGTAAGTAACTTTTTCTGGTTTAATTGAAATTTCATTCATCCAAGAAAAAAATAGGACAAAAAAATTAAATCTTTTTTACAGACGAACCATCTTAGGGGCTAAAGTGCAAAAAAGCAACATTGTTACAAGCAATCCAATAAGGGAACAAGATATTCCAATCTATGCCACAATCGGGCCAGCTCTAGGGTAAAACTAGCAAAGCCTCTGCTTTAGCCTTCAAATTTTATAGGCTCCATAATTTTATAATAATATAATTAATTATATTATAAATATAAAAAATTTAACATAATTAATGAAATGTTTACCTATCTTCTCATACTTAATAAATATATTTTTTTCTCTCACGTCTCACATTCGTGTTAATTCTCCATTTTTTATCTCATTTCGCATTAAAAATATGTAAATATTAAGATAATTAATAAAATTACATATTCTCTCACTTCACTAATTATATGCCTAATAAATTTCAATTTTTATCACTTTTCACAATGCTATTAATTCTCAACTATTTCCCTTATTTTCAATCCCATAATATGTATTCAATGATCTTCAATAGTTATTTTATTCTTATATAGAAAACGAATTATCTTTGTTTTTCAGTTTATAATATCTACTTATTAATTCTTCTTTTCTCATTTTCTCTTTCTTCCTTAATTTTCAATAAACAAAGTCTTATTTTTTTAATTTCAAAAAAAATCTCATTTGAATATTTAGTTTTAAGTCTTTAAAGTTATTTAGCCGCCTCTGACCACAATGAATTTTTTTTTTGGGTTAGCATCTACATTTGATGGTTCAACAAATGAGTTTTAAAGTCTTTCCCAATCTATTAAAAAGGAATAGTAGGTGATTGTGCTTATTGAGGGTTCATTCTATCCAAACAACATACAAGTAGCCAGATCAAGCTTGCGAATAGCAGCACTAACAAATTTCTTGCTTCACGTCTACAATATTTATCAAAAAATTATACTAATCACATGCATAGATAAAAATTTGATGATAATTTGAAAAGTGGTGGAAAAAGCTCCAATGGGAGGATGAATCTACTCAAAATGCTCTTCTTCCCAGTTTCATTGCACACTGAAATTGCAAAGAAATGAAAGTGAATCTTTGTCTTTTCTCCTACAGGTTTACAGTTAGCTCTTGTGCTTCCCTTGTTGTGTTGTTCTTTTGTTTGTTGCCTCTGTGATTCTGTTCCTTAGATTGGTCCTACTTGGACTCTGTTGTGCTTGCTTTGTTGTTGCTTCTGTGGTTCCGTTCCTCGGATTATTGTTCCTTTGTTTACAGTTGTTGCTGCTCCTCCGACTCTAGTTTTCCTTTGTCCAATTCAGCTGTGTGGACTGCTTGTTTGTACCTTCTCTCGATTGTTATTTGGGTTGTTCATTGTGTTGGTTGGCTCTGGGTTGTCTTTGTTGTTGCCCTGCTTTTTCTGGTATGCATTTTTGGGCAGTTATAAAATATTTGTTTATGTAACATGCCTCGCTAACTTTTTTAATGTAATCCTTGTCATAGTTAATGTGATAATATTTCTATCTTGTCTTTTTTTTAATCTATATAAACTATATTTACTATAAATGATTTTAAGCAAAGACTAGAAGTTTAGAAGTTCAATAATTGACTGAGCCTTTTCTATTTATTATAATAATGGTGATACAAATTATTTTCATTGTAAAAACTCTGTGGAACTATTTTAGGGAATGATGTTGTCCAATGCGCCACTGTTTATATGGAACTTCGGCAATCATGGGTCAATTTATCATGAAGCTTGGTAAAAATATCTATGTTCTTAATTATCATGAATATATAACCAACAAAGTTAAGTTTTGGCTAAATTTGATGATATTAACTGCATGACGGAGGAAAACAGAGATTCCCCAGTATAATTCACTCTGTGCCCCATAGACAACTGGAAATGATTGATTTGTGTTAGAAGTAGACCTTGCCCCAAAAAATTGAGAGTGGAATTATTATGTAGGACTATTTCTCGAGGTCAACCCAATGAGCCTTTTACATCAATTTCACTAATAATGTTCATCTGTATTTGTCGCAAACTTTTGTCATAATATATATCTTTTTATCTATTTATATTTATATAAAATTCAGCTTGAGGAACATGAAACTTTTGGGAAAAGTATATTGTCTTTGTACTTTTGATAAAATTTTGATTAAGCTGTTGTTGTTATTGTTATTAAACGTAACTTTGATAATTTAAATTTGGAAGGAAAAAAAAAAAGCTACATTGCGGTATGCAGACTATGCATAGCTTTGTTAATTTCTGTATATATTCTTAATTGCGTAATCTATCCATGTTGTTCAGCAAACATGTCCCCTCTTGGAACTTTGAGTTTGCCTAGTGACGTCATGTCTAGTACTCCCCGAGTCTTCGACCTTAGCCATGACTCACAAATTGTGGCAATGGGGGCCTTTGATGACCAATAAATAAGGCTTGTCGAGTTGCTACTTCTTTAAGGAATTTGTGGTTTAGAATCATATGTTACAATAGTAGACAAAAATATTAATCACCATCCTATTTGACCAAGCATAGTTGCCTAAAGATTTAATTCTATCTCTATGAAATAGAAACTAGAAAATATTGGCTGACAATCATAATATGAATTTCTTCATTTGAATGGTCCTAGAAAAATAATAAGGAACTTTTATTCACCTTCAATGCAAGTAGTAGATTCAAACAGTATGCTGTCCAATTAATAAATATACTTCACCTTCATGAAATAGATAGTTGAAATCTGAATTTGGTCTTTCTACTATTTTTATTATGGTTTTAGTCATTTCACCTCTATTTGAATGAATTTACTTCTTACATTTTTATGAAAAGTCAATTCAAGAATAATTGATAATGAAATTAAATTTTTTGCAGTTAAATTTAATTGCATAAATTTTTATTGATAATATAACAAGTTAATTTGAATTTTTTAATAAAAAATATTAAAATCCCTTTCCTTAAAATGTTAAAAATATTAATTATTATTTAATTAAAATAAATTATGATATTCTTTAAATCAATATGTGTCACATAATTAAATGATTAATTCATCTCAACATGTCAAGTCATTAGCTAAATGTCATATTATCCAAATTAAGAGTAAAATCGTAATACTGCTAGTAATTATTCTTAAACCGACTTTTAATAAATGTGCGTGAACTAAATTTATTAAAATTGGAATAAAGAAACTAAACTACCAAATTAAAAAGAAAAAGAATCAAATTCAAATTTCAATCTTAGTTTAAACTTTTGTTTGGACCTTTCTTATTAATTATGAAAGTAGTACTTAATTATAAAACGATTTCTGTCAACTACATCTAGAGTTAAGCAAAGTGGAATCAATCTAAACAAACTAACCAAATCGAATTTAGTTTGGTTAGTTTAATTAATTTGTTAAACAACCAATTCGTTTATTTTTTTTATATGAAGGAAATATATTAACTTAAATCAAAATTACATCATCCTTGGCCAAATAATATCAAACATATCCCTAAATAAAATAGTAAAAATACTAGATGGTGGCCTATCAAAAACATGTAAGTCTAATGAAAGATTATCATAATGTGTTACCATTCAATCTACACACTGTTGGCTTCATGATGTACGTGAGTTACACAGCAATCTCAGCTTCTCTGTAACAGATACTTGATCCTTTGCAGTAAATTAGTATAAGGGTCCAAGTTAAAAATTTCTTTTGATATTTTTTGGAACACCAACAAAGAGTCAGTTTCTACTAATATCTTCCTATAACCTCAGTTCCAACATATTTCTTGGAGCACCAGCAAACAACCGGTTCGTTTATTAAAGGTTATTTAGTGCGATTTGTTTGTTCGGTTCTCGATATCTAAATTTTTTAATCAAATTGGTAAAAGAATCAAATTTTTATATTATATTTTATAATAACTATTTAACCCTTCTAAAACCAAATTCTTCATAGTCAGCTAGTCCAGTCCCTCCTTCCTTTCTCCAATTCTTCCTTGGATAGCCAGCAAAGTCCCAAATTTTGGACCCGCCGATAACTCCCTTCATCTCTTCAGTTGTGCTGCAAATTCACACAACACTTCATTTCTTGAGACCCCAGTTCTTCTTATTCATTTCTTTAGCCAACCAAAACCTTCCCAATCCACCAAATCCCCCAAACTAAATCTTGATGTTGTTGAGTTGAAGTCAATGACAAAGACAATGAAGGAGAAATTTGAATAAAAATTAAATGAATATATTGCTTCCAAGGAAAAACAAATAGTCTCTGAAGTTTTACTTAATGGAAATGCATCCTCTTGAGCTAGCTTCATTGATGACTAAAAATCAGGAAAAAAAAATGAAAGAGTTGCTTAATGAATGGAAAATAATGTCTCAGCCTTAGTATGAGAGAGTTGGTGAAGGCCTAAAACCAAGTAAGGCGGACAACAGAAGCAAGCAATGGTGAGATTGGATCCAAAACGGAAAGCACATTAATCAAATGACTAATGCTATATGATATTTAAAATGGAAAAATTAAAGCAGTAATTGTATTAATAAATTAAATGGAAACTGACAAGCACAGAGATTGAGAAGGACATGTCGGAGCAGAATGAGGGTCCCCAAGTTGCACATGCTACAAACAAAAGGTGACAGACACAGACAGAGACTTACTGGTGTTCAATTGTTTCACTTTGTTGTATTTTTATTTTTCATTTTTTCTTCCCACGTAAATTTTAACCAGAGTTATCAGTACAGTGAGAAAAATATGATATCGAGAGATCCATATGCTTATTCAAAGCACAAGGATTCCCACTTGCAGTAACCGCTGGTCCATCTCTAAACCACTGGTGCATGTCAAGGAAGTCCTCGGAGCTTGGAACTTTTGCGCTTTTCACTTTGCCTTTGTTGATTTTTGCTTCTTTTTGTTTGGTTTCTTCTTTTGAACTCCGAAGGCTTAGAGAGGGAAGCCCTCCTGGGTTTGTAAGTTGGGTTTTGCTAAGGTGAACCTAATTGGTTTGTTGAGTGGTTTGGTCGTTTGGAATTGGTTTGCTTTGTTAGAACAGTTTTACCTTTTGCGAGCTAAAATTAGGAAAAGCTTGGCTTTTATTTGTAGGGTTTATGATAAAATTTTGGTTTTTGAAGGTTGAAGGTCGATCAAGTTGGACTTTTGGCTAGTTCTGTAAGTGGGTTTTGGTTGTAGAAGGTAGAAATCGAGTACAAGATACTATACGTGGTCTTTTGAGTACTTATTTAATTAGCAGTTTCTGAAAGTTGGAATTTTGTTGGTGGATATCAGAATGTTGAGATGGTTCCTATTTTTGGGCTTCTCAGGTGAACTATGAATTTTTTGCTAATTCATTAGTTCCAGAGGTGGATTTCAGTTGCCAGAACCTCATATTTTCCCAGTAGAATTTAGAATCTTATACTTGTATTTTGGGTTTCATTTGTTACCTTTTATGTGGAGATGTTGGGTGGAAGCTTGCAAATGTCACTGAATTCCCCATCTTACATATGGGGTTGTGTAACTGCGCAGAGAAATTTTTGTAAGAGAAGGTTGGATCCGGTTCTAGCTATGTCCCCATCCTCAGTGATCTTACACACTGATGAAAGTGGGAAATTTCCTGAATCTAAGAAGAGTTCTAGTTCAGGTACAGCTTCTTTAATTGGCTCTGCTGGGACCTTGCTTAGTCATCCAAATACCGTGGGAATAATTGGAGGGGTATCTGTTGATTCCACTCTCAATTTCGTGAGAAAACTAGTGCATTGGAGTAAAGAGAATGAAAAGAATTGCATGCCTTTTGTTCTTTGCTCTGATCCAGTGTTGAATAGGGAGCTTTTATCGCTGGAGAGGAATTCTGCTTCTCTCTGCCATAGAAATGAACATTCACAATTCGATCATACCCGGATTGTTGAAAATCTATGGAGTAAAAGGGTCTTCCTTGAGAAGTCAGGAGCTCACTGCATTGTGGTGCCTTGTCATATTTCACACTCATGGCATGATGAAGTGTTTAAGGGATGTTCTGTTCCTTCCCTTCATATGGGTGAGTGTGTTGCCAGGGAGCTTAAAGAAGCCAAGTTGAAGCCACTGGAAGCTGGGAGCCCTTTGCGAATTGGGGTACTTGCCACAGATGCGACTTTAAAAGAAGGGTTTTACCAAGAGAAACTGCAGAATGAGGTAATCTTATTCTTTAAATTTTGTCTATCGCTATTCTGAATTGTTATGCCCTGAGAAATAATCTTAGTGTAGACATTTAGGAAAAATATGTTGTTTCAATTTATGTTCTTGTCCTTTTTGGGAAAAATGATTGTATACAAAGAGAGTTTGTGTTCTAAGTAATAAACTATTAGATTGATCATGGCCATTTACAAGCAAAAGAAGGTATTTTAGTCAGGCAACAGTAGCCTTCATGGTCGACCTTCATGTGCTGCGAATGCTTTTGAAGGCACTAACTAAGGTTCCCTTTGCCTTTTTGTGTGTGTGTGTGTGTGTTGCAAAAGGAAAAAGTAATAAAAAATAAATAGACAACACAGACAAATAACAAAACACAGAAAGTAAAATTTATCAACCAAACGAAGCGTAAATATTTAGGTAATACATGTACTAACTAAAAGTTTCGAATTTTGAAGAAAGGCAGATACAGTAGAACAACACTAGCTTTGTCTTTTGTTGACGTTCATGGGCTGTCTTTGACTGATGGGGGTTACCTCTTAGCTTGTTTGGAATATATGTTTGGCATGATATGAGCTAATTCTATCTGATTATAAATCAGATTGCAAAAAGGTCCAATGTCTCTGTTTTTCACCTCTGACACTTGTTCTCTCAATTGCCATTGAGATCTTCAATATTGATAATTTGGTCATAAGTTTAAGTTCTTACTTAGAAGTTCATTATTTTGGTGTGAAAATTCAAAAATGAAAAAGGGATTGAGATGATAAATTAAAATTTCATTGTTATGACTGAAATGCAATTTATCTTTATAGCCTCATTTCACTTGGCAATGTTGCTGTACATATGTTGGAAGATATGTGGATAAAGTTCCCCAAATTTGATGGCACCGATGTTATTGACCTTAAGGTTACAACCTTGTTGAAATGTCTCTTTTTCTGCTTTTTTTCTTTGATATTTTTTTTCTGTCTTAAATTCGGAATTACTTGTTTTGAACTTTTAAATTCCATATGATTTTTGTAACTGAAAAATATTAAACTTATATGATACTAGTTTCAGCACAATCGTGCTAGTTATTTGCAAATTTGAGCACTTATTTATTACTTCAATATATTCATGTAGGGTTTTGAGGTTGTGCTGCCAGACAAAGCAACCCTGGAACACACTGTAATCCCTGCAATTGATGCCTTAAATAGAAAGACATGGAAGGGGCACGGAATCTGCTGAGAATTGCACTCCAGGTTCTCCTGGTGAGGGCGGTTAACACTGTTATCCTTGCGTCTGATGATATGCGTGATCTTTTGCCTCGGGATGATCCTCTTCTTAAGAAATGTATTGACCCAATGGATGCATTGGCCAGGTCAACTATCAAGTGGGCACAGCCAGCTGTGGAGGAAGGTACATAAAGGGTGCTAAATAAGTAGTTTTATGCATTCTTATTGTGATTTTTTTTCTTTTTGATTGCTGGCTTTCTTATCATTCTTGGGAATAAGTACTGAAAATGATCCCCTTATTGTTCTGTATTATTTGTGTCTATTAAGAAGGGATATAAGAACAGAAACTACAAAGAAATTTATTAATGAGAAGAAGTACCTCTTTGGTGTAGTAAAATATGAGGAGAAGCCTTGGGTCATTTAGCTTGTTGTATAAATCAGACTGCTTAGCCAATTGTTCTAAAATTTTTATGTGGTATATTAGTTGGATATGATCAGTTCATTATACAACATGCCACCCAAAATTTGTCTTCGAAGCACCTCGTGAGTTCAACTCTCATTTATCTAAAATCTTCTTGTTTATAGCAGCAAGCATATCAGCAAGTTCTGAGCTTACATTAATCACAAAAATGAGTTAGGAGTGAATAACTGCCCATAGGAAATGCTTATACCTTTTACCAATCACTTAAGATATGTACTAACGGTATCAAACCCAGACCTGAAAGTTAGCTAAAGAATTGGCAAGTAGGTTTTGAAACATGATAATAAATACCTATCGAGCTTGACAATTAAGTAAACCAACTGATGTATTTGAATTTCAGTATCTGGGCTGGTTGGTTAACTCTGTTAGACAGAGCCTATGCATAAGCTGGAAGAGGCATCTTGACTTGAGCATGGGAATTGGTGATTTCCCTTTAATTGATAAATGAATTGAACTTGGATGAGAATGTGATGGTATTAGTTCATAATTTGTTGAATGAAATTAATGGAGATTGTGCAACATCACAGATAGAAAATGTTGGCTGGATAAGAACACATTGACTATATGTTTTGGTTATTTCACTTTGAAACGAGCATGTAGACAATAATTTGTTATTTTTCCTAACGTGGAATGCAGATTTTATTATGTATTTGAGACTGTAAGCATGTTTTAACATGTCACATTTCGGTTTTATGTTATTGTAAGGTGTGTGTGTGTTTCACTTTAATCCTTTGTATGCCTAGCACCACATGGATAGGTATTGGTTCAAGAAAGTTAAAGATTGGATTAGACTTTGATAAAAAGCATATTTTAACTCCTTTGTCTACTGATAGGAAAAGAGACTGTAAGTTATCTATATATTCGTTTTTTCTGATATGTAGAGGAAAGATGAAGGAACAATGTGCACTTGGAATCTCAATTATTAACTTGAACAAGGAGGATGTGTAGGTCAGAATTCTGAAGCACACCATAAGAGATTGGAACAATCATTATAAATTTAAAGTATTAATGAGGTTGAATTATAAATCTGACCTGATCTACCTCTTACAATCATGGTAAAATCCTTATGTTGACATTTTCAAGTTCAGTAGCAGAAATAATGCATATAGGAAAATGAAATTCATTCCTTCACTAAGCATATGGGAAATTCACAGGTAGATGGCGAATTCTCATTGTAAACTTGAAAATTTCTTGCTTAATTTCTTGGATTCATGCTCACTGTAAACTATCGGATTTGGAAAGATTAAAATTCTAGTTCCAAGCCCTGTGTGACCTGATGCTAAAGAAAGTTACAAAGCAGAGATGTCCCCAAGTTTATGGTGTATGACAGCTCAAATTGAAATTTTCTGAGTTCATCAAAATGTATGATTCTCTCACCAAATAGAAGGAAAAGGAGAATGATGCAACAATGACAAACAGAGTTTTCAGTATGAAGAAAAAGTGAACTATGACAAAGAGAATCAATCATCTGCAATTTGATGATGTTCTGATACTGCATTTCTTTGCTTCATTGTAAGTCACTGTAGTGAGATATTGAGGGGCATAGATTTGAAACAGGGAACAAAAGCATTTTTAGTTGTCTCATCGTCCCATTCTAATTCTTTCCACCAGAATTCCCATCCATGAATGGCAATGCCATGTCCTTCAGCGTTCTGTACATTGACCGGAAGCTTCGTAAGCTTTGGACACCCAAATATGGAGATTTTCTTGAGACTTAGAAATGGAAGGGGATCCTGGTAGATGCATTTTAGTTCTGGTAGGTAGGACAAGTGGAGAACTTCAAGTTTTTCAAATGGCTTAATACTTCCTAGTAGTACCTCTGCAAGTCTGCCGCATTTTGCTGTGCTGATTATTTCTTTGATTTGGGAGCATCTTGATATGCAAAGACTAGCAAGGTTTGGAGCAAGCATGAGCCATGTCAAATCCCCCAATCGTATACAGTTATCTACACTTACTCTTTGAAGGTTGTTGAAGCATCTGTCCTTGAGGATCATTGAGCTGTGGAAATCAATAGATGTGAGTATCTTTCTTGGTTCCTGCAACCAATCATGCTTCAGCTCTTCTAAACTGTTACAATCAGAGATTTCTAGCATATTGAGTTGCTTCATATCTGCTAAACATGAAATATTTAGAACATTTGAACCACTTAAAAACTCAAGGCATAGGTCTCGAGCACAGCTCTTGAACTTGTGGGAACTTAAAAATCCTTCAAGTGCAGAAGCGCTCTTCACCGTGAGACTCAACATGCTCAATTTTTTCAGACACTGCAATTCCTGTACCAAGCACTCATTTCCCCCAGACAGTAGATTACCGTGCACAACTAGATCAGAAGAACCGCAACCAAACATTCTCAGCACCTGTAAGAATGGAAAGCTAGATATCAGTTGGCATGGAATTGTATTTAGTGCAAATGTATGCTCCAAGTTCAAATATTCCAGCTTTTCCAGGGACTTGAGCTCATTTGGCAGCTGTCGTATACTTGTCTTGGATAGATTGAGATATTTTAGGGAAACAAGTTTTGAAATCCCTTGGGCGAGTTCGGTTATCCCACTGTTACTGGACAAGTCTAACACTCTTAGATTAGGCATAGATTGGAAGAAGTCATTAGTTATAGTATTTAATGTGTTTTCATTGAGAAACAAAGTTAGCAGGTTGGGACATGAAGGTGTTTCCATTAGACTTTGAACACAATTTGCCATTAGTGATATCCTTCTTACTGTTTCCCATTTTTTGATCCCCGGGGCTTCAACTAATCGAACACCTGCTTGCACCAAAAAACGTTCCTCAAAATATTTACACTCATTGGCTATCCACAGAGACATATCACGAATCACATCGTGCATTTTCACATAATCACCTTCTTCTTCCAATAAACATGCATATACAAGAGTCCCAATAATGTCATACCCTTGGTTTTGAGCTCCATTTCTGTCATTACCTTCATCCAAAAGTTCCTCACAAATCCAATAATCTATCAAATCAGTTTTGTGAATGACAAAGTCTTCTGGAAATAAGGTACAATATAAGAAGCAACATCTTACTTTCTCATTAGGCAAATGATCAAAACTAAACTTCAAAAGAGGAAAGACCTTATCCCCCATACCTGAAAATTCGGAGGCACATTTTCTTAAAACCTCAATTGCACGAATCCATTCTTTTGGTGTCTTTTTGCAGGCCATGGCTCGACCAACAGTAATAAGTGCTAATGGCAAACCAGCACACTCTTTGGCCACAGTTTCTGCGAGCTTAGGAATATCTGGATGCAGGTTGAGAGTGTCATTTCCAACTTTCCTTTGAAACAGATGCCAAGCAAAAGGTGGTGGCAAGCATTCTACTCTGAACCTTTTATGGGCTTCCATCAGACCACACACCTCTTTGGAACGTGTAGTGAAGACTACCTTGGAGTTATTTTGTTGGTCTGGTATAGGAACTCCAATCTTAGTTAGATCAACCCGGTCCCATAAATCATCCAATAGCAAAACAAATTTCCTGTTACTCAAGACTCTGTATATGTCTATAGCTTTTTGCTCAATACGTTTATTTCTCCACCTGTTGTCAGAATACCCTATCTTTTCTCCAATCTCATCTTGAATCTTTTCAAGTTTAAGGTCTTTAGAAGCTACTGCCCAGATCACAAAATCAACATTGCTGGGAAGGCTGAGGAGCATGTTGTTGATTTGAGTCAACAGAGTAGTCTTGCCAATGCCTCCCATTCCATATAAGCCAATGATTACTGCTTGCTCTTCACTGAGGCAATTCCAGACAGTTGCAATCATGGACTCCATACCCACAGTATGTTCGCAAGGCTTTAAATCCCCTGGTGCTGGAGGTAGTGTTTCAGCCACCCTTTCAAATTGTCCTTTCTTCCTGTGTCTTCTCACCTTTTTTAACATCTCAGCAGCCTTTTGTCCTAGCTTGTAACTGGCCCAGCAATTTTTGGGGTAGCAACATCCAGGACATTTCTTTTCATTAACACTTTCCTTCATCAAATCTTCAACTTCTCCTTCCAATGCTTCAACCCTTGAAAGCCACCATTCAACTTGGTCAAGACGCTTCATATGTTGCCTTTCAGCAATCTCAACTCTCCTCTTCACATCATTTCTTAATGCTTTTAATTCTTCCATTTTGGTTTCCAGAACATCTAAATGTTTCCCTAGTCTGCAAGCATAACTCGCATGCTTTGCTGCGTGATTGCAACAAAAGGAGATGGTATTCTCAATCGAAATCGAGACAGAGCACAAGCCTCCCATAGTCTACAAGATATGGTCAAGGGCTGGAAGAAACAGAGTTATCAAATCAGCTTCTGTTGGAAAGAAGATGAGCAAGGTTGCAAACTGAAAGGTTTGAAGTTGAAAATGCTAATCAGCAATCTAGAATGTTTGACTTTAATTTGGCATAGCATCAAGAGGGGAACTATTATTTAATATTTTCTGAATAAAGTATTGATGTGGTCACTGCTTCCAGCCACTTTTCCATTGGAAAACAGAACCAAAACATGGAAAATGGCTCTCAGATTTCACATTGACAAAAACTAAAACAAGACATAAAATAAAATTGAGTCAAGAGTAATCTATTATAAAGTTGATTAATGTGACTAAGCAAAATATCTTATGTTATCTATATTGTCAATTTGGAGGGTAGTTGGGTCATAGCCAAACAAGCAGTTTCAGTTGTTTTCCCTTCAAGTTATCCTTTTTTGACCATTCAAAGTGCTTAGTAAGAACATGATTTTTGTCTCAATGTAAAAATATTTTTAATTTCAATAGTGTTTTAACTAATTCCACAAATGATTTTGTCAAAAGAAACTTGACAACTGAGAAAATGCTAATGACTAGCAAAGAATTTGGTTTAAAGGTTCGATAAGTTCAATTACTTTGGCACATAATTGAACATAAAAAGAATGGTCACCAATTCATAATCTGATATAGGAATATTAGAACACATTCTAATATAATATGCTGTCACTTCAATAATTATTTTTTAAAAGTGATTTTTATTTTACAAGTAAAATTTCAATTATCATCAAATAATTTTATATATCAAACAATATATTCATAGAAGAAACAACCTAATGAAACAAATAAATTAAAAAAATTAATTTTATATTGAATTAAACCCAAACATATGATGAGACTTAAACTTAAAATTTGAAGATATTGAAGTAGAGGATTCTCTTTATGGGATAAGAAATGTTATTATTCTAAGTAGTATTTTCCTCCTTAAATTGAAAAATAATAAATATTTAATATAATTAAATATGATAAATTATTGATATTTATATTTAAAACTTAAAAAATTTTAATTTTTTTATTGTTGTTGTGTCTTGACTGATAGTGTATAATTACGATTAATACATCAAATATAAATCTTTTTAAAAAATCTTATTTTTCGACAAATTGAAATATCTATATTATTTTTACATAATTGAAATTTCATTCATCCAAAAAAAAAAAAAGGAAAAACATGCCACCATCCAAAATGAAACAATGGAAAACAATTTCCACATAAGAGATTATTTTTACATAATCTGAAGCACAGCATAAGAGATTGGAACCAAATTTCCACAGAAACAATGGAGCGTTGGACAACAACATTCCCCAAAACAGTTCCACAGAATATTCCCAATGAAAACAATTTGTATCACTTTTATTATAATAAAAATTAGAAATGGCTCAGTCAATAATCAAGAATAAGTGCAGAAAAACGTAGACTTTTTTTTGGAAATATTATCACATTAACTGTGACAAGGTTTACTCAGATAAAATTGGTAAGGCATGTTCGATAAACATAGGAAAAATAAAACAAAGTCAGAAATTTGGCTTGAACTTCTACATAGACAATATAACAAACACTTAGTCAACATTGAAAAAGCAGCAAGCAATCACACTACACCAGAAACCATGAGAGCTCCAACTACTTACCAAAAGACAAAGATTCACCACATTTCATTACTTTTCAATTTCACCATGGAATGAAACTGGGAAGAAAAGCATTTTGAGTAGATTCATCCTCCCATTGGAGCTCTTTCCACCACTTATCGTCACCGTAAATGCTGATTTTGTTTCCTTTTGCACTGATGGAGTTGAGTGGAAGTCTCCTCAGCTTTGGGCATTCACTAACACGAATTGACTTCATACATGAGAAGGGCAGTGCATCCAAGTAAATGCTCTTCAATTCTGGTAGACGAAATAAACGAAGATCTTTAAGTATTGAAAATGGGCTTAAAGCTTTTACTAGCTCTGCCACCTGACGCAATTTTATCTCATTGATTATTTCTTCCATTTTATCGCAATCCATTACAAATAAAGACTTCAGATTTGGAGCCAAAATCAGCCATGTTATGTCTCTCAACTTTGAACATTTCCGTATTTCAACGTTCCAGAGGTTTTGAAAGTACGGTACACTTGCAATCACAGAGGTTTGAATTTCGATAGCTGCTTTTATTATTCCGCCTTCCCCTTCCCACACTGTCTTCACTTCTTCCAAACTTTCACATTCCTCAAGGAAAAGAGTATTTAAGCTCTTGAAATTCGCTAAAGATAAAATGTTCAATTGCTTTGAGTCCTTGAAATATTGAAGGCCAATCATTTCAATGAAGTTGTGTAACTTTTCAGCACTCAAAAATCTATCAAGAGCAAAAGCACTTGTTACGGATAAGGTCAACACATTCAAGTGGTTCAAGCACTGCAATTCCTCTACCAAGCATTCATTATCATCTTCCACTGCCTCATCGAAAGGATAATAACTAAACATTCTCAATATTTCCAGCTTTGAGAAACCAGCCATCAACCCTCTTGGGATTTTGATGCGATTGTCTATGTGCTCCAATCCCAAACATTTCAGTTTTTTTAAAGCTCTCAATTCAGTTGGTAGCTCTCTTATTGTTGTCCCTGATAGGTCGAGATATTCTAGAGATACCAATTTTGAAATTCCCTTGGGAAATTCTGTAATACCTCGATTAAAAGACAAGTCCAAAACTTTAAGGACACACATAAATTGGAAGAAGTCATTGTCGATCACCTCTAAAGGTTTATTACGACTTAGAAACAAAGTTTGGAGATCAGGACAGTTAGGTGCTTCCCTTAGATTTTCAATCTTGTTGTCCATCAGTGACATTCTTTTAATTCCTCTCCATTTTCCAACATTTGGCACTTTAGTCAATTGATAACCTGCTTGCACAAAAAACTTCCACTTCTCTGCTTCACATGTACATGCTATCCACAAACACATGTCACGAATCACATCATGCATTTTAACAGACCAATCACTTGCTTCTTCCAACAAACATGCATGAATGAGAGAACCAATGATATGGTGGCCTTGATTTCGAGCTTGACTAATGTTGTCATGTTCATCCAAAAATCCTTCTCCTATCCAGCAATCTATAAGCCTTTCTTTTTCAATCCTAAAATCTTCTGAGAACAAACTACAATATAAAAGGCAGGATCGAACCATATCATTTGGCAAACTATCATAACTAAATTTTAGAAGTGGATATACCTCTTTACCCATGTCTGGGGAAATCGAAGGAGCTGATGATCTCCTCAAGACATCGATTGCATATTTCCATTCTTCAGATGTAGTCTTGCAAGCCATGGAACGACCAATTGTGATGAGCGCAAGAGGTAGTCCTCCACATTCTTTGGCCACTTCTTGAGCTAAATCACGTATATTTGGATGACTATCGAAGAGATCTTTACCAACATGTTCTTCAAACAATTGCCAAGCCTTTTCTTCTGGCAAACATGTCACTTCAATCTTTTTATCAGCTCTCATTTGGCCACACACCTCGACGGAACGAGTTGTAAAAATTAGTTTGGAACCATTTTCTTGAGTCGGGGAAGGTATCCCTACCTTAGATAGATCCACTCGCTCCCATATATCATCTAACAGCAATACAAATTTCTTTTTTCTTAAAACCCCGAACATCTCTGTAGCTTTCACTTCAGGAGTTTTATCATTCCACGTTCCACTAGAAAGGCCTATCCTTTCTGCAATGTCATCTTGGACCTTGTCAACATAAAATCCTCTAGACACCACAACCCAAATAACCACTTCAAATCCACCGGACGAAACACCAATCTTGTTGTTGATTTCAGTCAAAAGCCTGGTCTTGCCAACTCCCCCAGTGCCATATATGCCAATAATTCCCACATGTTTTTCTTCACAGCTACTCCACAGCGTATTGAAGATGGATTCCAAGCCTATGGCAGAGTCACTCGGTCTTTCAACCACCAAAGCTGCTGGTACCGTCGTAGCTACCTCTTTAAAAGCTCCTTCCAGGTTTAGATCCTTAACATCATTGAGTTTTTTGGCTACTCTTTTGCTAAATCTTAGGCTGGACATGTAATTCTTGGAAAAACAGCCTCCCATACATAATTTCTTGATTTCTTGAGGGCTATCTGTAATCAGTTGATCAACTTCATTTATCATAGCCTCTGTCCTTGAAAGCCATCCTTCAACTTGGTCTAGCCGCTTCATATTTCCTTGTTCAGCGATGTTGACCTTTCTCATCACATCATTCCTTAGCTCCTTTAATTTGTTCAGTGCTGTCTTCAAGTCAGCAAGGTTTTCTTCAAGCTTGCATGTGTAGATAGCTTGTCCAGCAGAACAATCCCAGCAGCGGGAAAATATGGTATCACAGGACAATTGAATTGAGAATATGTTACCCATAAAGGAAAAACAAGAACAAATGTAGTTATCAGTAGAGAAGAAGACTGAGTGTTCAAAGAGAGGGAGAAAGAACAATATGAGAAGCAGCGGTTTTATTCTTACTTGTCTAGACCACAAGAGTAAAGATCACCATAGCTGGCGTCTGGTGAGATAGATCTAGAACAGGATGGGTTGGTCCTCAAGGGAGGAGACTTTGCTATTTCCTGATGTAAATACTAATTTATCAATTAATTTAAAATTTAAAATATTTTATTATTTTTATTGTTGGGAACAATGAATTTAAAATATTAAATAAATTTATAAGGGTTTTATTTTTTCACCTTAGTAATTGATTCCTGATTCCCCTGTAACTCGAGGTTCCGATTGCTACAACCCAAAGTTTTCAATTGTTATAGTTGCAAGTTTTGGATTTTTATTTAAATTTTCTCTTACCATTTTCTTTATTTATTGCATCAATAATTTTAGTGTTTACAATAAATAAGTTGATAATTGACAATCGGTGTAGAGTTTAAAAAATGTTATTAATATCCTTTTGTTATAGTTAAACAATGTTAGTTGATACATTTATTAACCTGAAATTTTTAATAATTATATATGTTCATTGACCTCAATTAATTTTTAAAGATCATTATATTTTTAGAAATTTTTAATAGCAATAAACTTAATTTGTTAATTTAAAAAAATTCAATTTATAAATTTTAATCAACTAATACTATATTGACTGAGAAGATAATTAGAAAGAGAGAAAAAGAATAAGAAAATGAAATTACAATAGTAATAATAATAATAATAAATTGAAAATGGGAGAAATAGAAGATTTTGGGTTTTCAACAAACGAAAAATTGGTTGCAAATATGCAAACCTGGGTTGTAATAATGGAAACTTGAGTTGCAAAAATTTCACAAAGGAGATTAATATTGTTTTAGAAATAAATATTAGAAATAATAAAAATTTCAAAAATTTTTATTTCTATTAGTTTTAATCTCTGTTTTTTGTACTTTTAGAATATTGGGAAAAAAATAAGCTATAAAATTGTTAGTAATTTTAATATAAAAATCTATACGTAAGAAAAAATCGATTGTCTAAAAAAAATAAAAATACTTTAAAAAATAATATTAAAATTTTTAAACTTTAATTATAACATGTAACAGCAGAAACTTTAAATTGTGATAATAATTGAAATTTGAGTTATAGTTAATGAATATAATATTAAAATTTCCTTTTTAATCAGTAAAAAAATTAAAAACGCTTTGTATTTTCATTTTCAACAAATAGTATTGTACGAAAATAAAATATTTTTATTTTTATATAATTCCAGCAATGATAGGCGCACGCAATGAATTTGCTCGGAAGCTTCAAACCAATCACGAAAGCAGAAGGTGGATGGTTTAGACGGTTGCATCAGGGTTGTAGAAATGCACAATTGCGTAGGCCCCGCCTCTGACGTGGAAGGCTTAGACGCAATTGGACTTTTTTAACTTGGAATTGAACAAGAGGCAGGGGTGGAATCTTTTTATGATAGGCGCTCGCAAAGAATTTGGTCCGAAGCTTCACAGAAGTCATTAGCACTTTGCCCAATACTTGGAAATGACATTTTCTAATTTCATGAAAGGAGACTTGATAATTCGTATTAACGTGTAATAAATATATCAGATATGATTAAATATAAAATACGTTAAGATTAAATATGAATATGAAATATTTAATATTCATATCTCAAATTTAAAATATGTACACGTACACATTTAATACACGTGTAACACGACACGATACGATTAATACGTTTGTTAAACGTGTCAATATATGACACGACACGATTAATAACACGTTTAACACGATTAAATAAAAATATTTACAATTAAATATAATTTTATTATTTAAATTTAAAATCTATAATTATAAAAATAATTATAATAAAACAAAAATAATAATAACATAAAATAATCACAAAAAGTTAAAAATTAGAGTTGAGCATGTATAATTACATTATACCCTTTATAAAATTAAAAAATTTATTAAAATAATTATTTAAAATTATTTATATAAGGTTAAAATAGTTTTTAACTATTAATTTTTAATAGGTTAATAAATGTGTCACGTATATTCGTTTAAACACGATAACACGATTAAGTAAACATATTTAAACGTGTTTGTCGTGTTAGACACGAAAATTTTCATATCTTAATGTGTCAGACACGATTAGATACGAAACACGTTAAGATTAAATCTAAAACATGTTTAACCCGTGTCTTCTCGTATCGTGTTAACGTGTTATGTTCAAAATTATCAGGTCTACATGTAAATCTATGTCGACAGCAATCATTTGATATCTTTTTAATTATTTTTTTCATTTTCTATTTAATTTTGCTTTTATTTCTTCATCCACAAGTTCCAACTCAACTAAAAGACGTGATAATACATGTCCATTTTTTTTTTGTAATTTAAGTTTTCATTTTTCTTTTCTATTTTTGTTAATATTAATAAGGTTTTAGGATATTGACATTGTTCAATATTTTACGGCTTTTTTTTAATATGATAATCATAATAGTATTTAAATTATTCAAAATTATGTGTTTCATAGACACAACAAACATATTAAGATTAATTGTTATTTTGTGCCTTATCATGTGATTCAAGAGACTCTTCATCTCACTCTTGTGTTCTCTTTAAATCATCCAAAACTATCTTTCTATTTGAAAAATAGTATAGAAAAAGAAGAGAAAGATTTGAAGTGTGTTGTAACACATTGTTTTTAAAAAGTTGTTGCTTATTATGGAGATTTGCAGACAAAGACTCTTCTTTAAGATAGAATAAGCTAATTGCAGAATACTTTTGAAGGTTGAAGTCTTGGAAGTACATTCTTTTTATAAATATTGAAAAGTTGTGTTTGTTATGTTTCAACAAAGAAGTCTATTATGTTTCAACAAATGTGTCTGTTGTGTTTCAATAGTTGTGTTGGTTGAAAACATTTTTATTTATTCAAAAAGTTGTGTTTTAATCTAAACAATCATATCTTGAAAAATTATCTTCCAATGAAAATCTTAAATATTACAAACTAATTTGTAATATTTAAGTATATTGAAGATTTGAACTTTCTACTAGTATAAAAATTTTAAAATTAAAACAAAGTTATTAGTATTATAGGGATTAAACCATAACTTCTTATGTCATAACCAAAAATATCATACACATAGCATTATTTAATCGCTCTAAGATTCTGCTAATTGATGTAGCACTTATATGGCTTTGTACTAATCCTGATTTTATAAATATTTACAAGAGTAAACCTTTTTAACTCTTGTTTGAAGCGACACCACTTCAATATTCATGTAGGTGAAATTTGTTATTATGCCTCTGTTACTACAGGCATTTAACATTTCCATTAGGAGCCTTTTACTTATCCTTTCTTTGTAACAGTTGCATTGAATATTTTAAAATGAGATTATTTGAATATTCTAGAATGAGGCTGTTTAATATAAAAAATTCAATGCATAATAACAACACATAGTAACTTGTTATTACCCATTGAATTTTTATTGTTAGGTCCTACTTGATCTATTATAGTTAATCAATCTTCGTTAATGCATTTATTAACCTGGATTTTTAAACAATTAGAGATGTTCATTGACTATCATTAACTTTTAAAAATTATTAAATATTTGTTTTAAGAAAATTAATAGTAAAAAACTTAATTTTTTTTCTTTTTTTAAAAAATCCAATTTATACATTTTAATAAACTAATATTATATTTATTGAAGCAATAATTGAAAAGAGAGAAAAGAATAAGATAAGGAAATTGGAATAATAATAATAATAATAATAATAATAATAAGAGTAAGCTTCCTTTTTCCTCTGCAGGTTTTTTGTGTAGCTGCAGTTTTATTCATTTGGGGTGGGATTTTGTTTTTTTGTACAGTGTACCCTGAGAATGGCAAGTAAACTTCCTTTCTCCTCTGCAGGTTCTTTGTGTAGCTACAGTTATTTTTTATTGACAAGGGGAAGGCTTTCCTAGACACCCAATTGTAAAAAGCATTAATAGCAATATATTTTCACTACCTTTCAAAAAAAAAAAAAAGAGTAAGTTCCACATATATCGTTTGTGGTATGATATTTTCTCATATAGTATTTTAAGGTTTTTTTTTTCATATAAAACCTTGTATTTTGTTATTATTCTTATAGGGGTAAAGATGTTAAATTTTCAGTTAATTTTTTATAAAAAATAATAAATATTTCTTTTATAATTTTTTAATAACAATTTATTGATTAAGTAGAGTCACGCAAAAAAGGACTCCACAGAGAGTACAAGCACTACCCAGTCAGAGGCCAAACGCAAACCCCAGACATTCAAGGAGGAGCTTAATGCTAGGCACAAGAAGAAACATAAAACATATTAGAAAGGTAGGATAGACCCGTCAAAGGGAAAAAGCAGCAAATAGGATAGACTAGTGAACTGAAAATTCCCAAAAGATCAGCACCTCGATCCACTCCAACTTTCGCAAGATTATTAACCAATTTGTTTTGTTCCATTTATAGTTTTAGGAGGCTCAAGAAAGAAGTAGAGAACTTGGAATCTAACTATATTTCTTTTGTGTATGAGAAATTAAGAGTGATTTTTATTCCCTACTGTTAAAAAAAAAACAATTTCAGCGCACATAATCATCAACTTTTTTCTCCTTTTTGATATGTATTTTTCCTAACCTCAAGTATGTGAAGAAGGTTTAAAATTCAAATACAAAACATAAGAGTCTTATTGTCTTTTTAGTGAAAATTATAAAAGTTTTATTTTTTTTATAAAACTTTAACACAATTATCCCTCATGGGAATAGTAGCAAAATTCAAGGTTTTATATGAAAAAGGCTAAATATTCAAATAAACCCCTGAACTATATCAAAAAGTTAATTAAGCCCTTATCCTTTTATTACGTTTAAATAAATCTCTAAATTTTTATTTTAAACCAAATAAGTCCCTTTCACTAAGTTAGTCAGCAATACAATTGGCAGTTTTATACCACATCATTTGTCACGTGGCATGTTGATGTGCCATTTTATTTTATCTATGCAAATTTATATTAATTTTCATATTAAAGAGAAATAACAATCCTTCTCCAAGTGAAATTGTTCCTTTTAGTCCTTTTAAATTCGCAACATCCTTCTTTGTGATCTCCTACCTCAATAATTAATTTATCAAAACTCTTCTTCCAAAAGAAGAAACAAAGAACATTCAAAACCATAAGGATGAACAATCCAAGCTTGTTTGATGATACCATTGATACTGAGAAATAAGTCACCAAGGATTCAGAGCAAGAAGATCAACTCTTAAAGAAAGCCCTTTTCTTTTTGGTCAATCCATCCTCTTCCTATAGCTTATCATAACGTTGCTTCATAGATAGAAACTCCTTCATGTAATGGTGAGAATGAGAATTGGAAGCCTGGTACTAATGATTAGCATATCCCATATGTTGAAGAGAAATATTCTTTCGAAATTAAAGTTGAACCTTTAGGCCTTGAATGAAGCACCCCTTATAATCCCTAACACAAGGTTACAAGGATAAAATTTAACCCTCATTTTAAAATTTGTTTATGTTGAGAAATAGATACAAATTGAAGATGAGTCTCCTAGGCTTGAAGTAGATATTCATCATGAAGGTGTTATAATCATGAAAAAGAATTGCTACAGAAGGTCTTCTCATACGTCTTCTCACTTTGATAATCCCTAACCCATGACGCTTGGGTTTTATTCTCAAACTCAATTGCTTTTTCTATTAAAAGCCTATTTCATGTTAAAAACGATGGTAATCAGGACTTAGTTTAAAAGCAATTAGTTTATTTTAATTTTTTTTCATATCTTTAATCCAATTATTTTTGAACATGTGGTGGGTAAAAAAAGGAAAACCCAATTCCTAGTCAATAAGTTTTAATACGCACCCGAGCATTTGGCTCATTGGTTGCTGCATAATGCCCATGCTTAAAGAGCAATGTTCAAATCCCCTCTCCTTCAATTATAAAAAAAATTAAAAAAAGTTTTAATGCACATCATTTGCCAAATGTTACAAAATTTCCAATTGTACAATTGATTAACAAAAGTTAATCAATAGTTAGTGAGAGAGTCAACAGTTAGTAAGAGGAGCTTATTTGACTTAAAATAAAAGTTATGGGGCTTATTTGAACGCAAAAAAATGATAAGGACTTAATTGATTTTTTTGACATAGTTTAGGGCTTATTTCAATAGTTAGTGAGAAAGTCAACAGTTAGTAAGAGGAGTTTATTTGACTTTAAAATAAAAGTTATGTGGCTTATTTGAACGCAAGAAAATGATAAGGACTTAATTGATTTTTTTGACATAGTTTAGGGCTTATTTAGGTATTTAGTCTATGAAAAAAAACCTTAGAGTACTATGTGAGAAAATGTCATACATTTAACCTAGCCATAACAAATTAAAAATAGAAAAAAAGAAGCATAATATTATAATTTTGTAATTGAAATTTCCTTTTTAATTAGTAAAAGAAAATTAAATAGACTTTGTATTTCCATTTCAACAAATAGCATTGTGTACAAAAGCAAAATATTTTTTATTTTTATGTAATTTCGCCGATGATAAGAAATATTGGTGGGCTTGATAGTTGGAAATTTCACGTGAAAATATTGTTTTTATTTTTGGCATGAAAAAGAAATATTCTATTCCATTCCAATAGAAGAAATGTGCAATTGTTACTTATAATATATTAGCTGGCAAGAAATGTGCAATTGTTACTTATAATATATTAGCTGGCTTGGTGGGGTGCTTTCATCATCTTAATCAATGGATGCTTATCCTTTTATACTCGCGGCACTGATGTGGAGGGTGACAATGTCACATGACCACATCAACATACCACGTCATAATTTATTATGACATATCAGTTAGGGGTGAAGTTAGCAAATTTTTCTTGGGGGGCTAAAGACAAAAGAATAAAACTTAAAAATTTTAAAAACTAATATGTTGAACTTAATCAATAATAAAAAAATTGATAATAAAAATAATTTTATATAACATGTAAATCAAGAAAAGAAAGATTTACAATAATTTTTTAAGAAAGTCATTTTTGACCATATTTTTTGAATTCAAATTCAGTAATTATTAATTATGTATTGAAAAATATCTATTTCTTTAGAATTGAGTCTTGGACATTTTAATTCACATTGCTCTTGTTCATGAGTTGAAGCATTAAGGCTTGGTGGCTCAATGTAGAAGAATCATTTGGATGATTTGCATTTTTTTAAAAGAATTTGTCAATTGTTTTCAACTTACTCATATTTTAATCAAACTTGAAAAAAAAAATCAATACAATCAACCTTTAATATTCTTATTCAAGATATTTTCCTCTTACATAATCAAGATTAATAAAAAAGATACATTAATGAAATTTTAAGCAGCAGTGCAAAACTACGATTTATATTTGAAAACTATTAATAATTTATTAATTTTTAAAGATAAAAGTTATAGAAAATAAAATCCACATAATAGGAAAAAGAAAAAAATGACAAGTAGAAGATAGAATCCATATATGATATGAAAAAAGAAAAAAAAATATAGTTGATGATTCATAGAAATTTGGAAAAAAAAATTTATAGAAACTTAAAACATATGAGCAAATAGTATAAAGAAATATATATATAAATAATAATATAAATTGAAAGAAGAAAAGAAAAAAATTTAAAGTTGAGTGAGACATGTGGGATATTTTTATTATTCTTTATTTGTATTAATTATTAAATAAAAATTATTTTGGGAGGCCATGAAGAGATTATATTAAAAATTTTAAATATTTTATATGGTATAAAAAAAATTTTAACCCCACCCCCCCCCCTCCCCCACTAGAGTTAAAGGAGGCTCCGCTCTAATATCAACATACTACATTAGCACCACATGGCATATAATGATAAATTATATTTTGACTAAAGTTAACCATCAATCATTAAGATGTATATGACTTAAAATAAAATTATAAAGAGTTGATTAAATGCAATAAAAGAATAAACTTATTTATATTTTTTAAATGATTTAGAGACTTTTTCAAGTATTATTCTATTTTTATTTGTTGCATCATCATGTGACCCAGGCAACTCCTCATTTCACTTGTGTATCCTTTTTAAATTAAAATGTTGATATTTTTATCAAGACCAATCTTTCTAGTCGATTAAACTCAAGTTGATATCTACCAGACCACCTTGAGTTTGAAGGATGTTAAGATAATTGTACAAATTATCTAATTAGAATAATACAATTTTGTTAGTTAGTTTGATTATAATTTCTAGTTAAAGTTATACTACAATACTATTAGCTAATTAGAATTAGACTATTAATAGGATTAACCTTATATGTATGTATGCAATTTCAGAATATAAGATTTATGTTCTTGTAACAAATACTAAGGTTGTGATAATAAAAACTTGGGTTAATTGTTTTTTTAAGAAAAGAAGATTAATGTCTTGGATTAAATATTAGGAGGAATAACTTTCATCTCCATTATTATTATATTTCAAATTTTTATTTTTATTTTTATTATGTTCTGTTTATTTTTCAACTTTTAGGATATTAAAAAATAAAATAAAAAATATTATAATATTTTAAGATAAAAATAAAATTAGTATACTTTATTCATGTTAACAATAATTCTTAAAAAAATTGTAGAATTTGATTGTAACTTGTAAGATTGGAAAATTAACTTCGTATTGCAGTAATTGGAATGTGGACTCTAGCAAGTAAAATTCAAAAGGTGCGAAAAACTATATATTTTTGTAATTGCAATATCTGTTTTCATAATGTAAAATGTTTACATTTCCATATTTAATTGTACCAGATTAAAATATGTTTATTTTCTATAAGGTTTTATCTAATTCCATAAATGATTTGACAAAAGAAACTTGAGAAATGAGAAAATGCTAGTCGCTGGCAAAGAATTTCGTCCTAAGGTTCAATAATTCAATGAGCATGGCACACTCTCGAAACATAACAAGACAGACATAAAAGTCTCATGAAAAACAGAGTAAGCAACAATATTTTTAGGATAATTGAAAGTAACAATACGGTCAAAAACAAACAACATAAAGAACAACTACGTTAAATATAAACCATAATATAAATAAAAAATGAAAAACTACATAAAGAAGTGTTCGAGCAAGTGTTGCATTATCAAAGAATTTTATTAATATTTTAAATTGAAGTAAAGTTTTACAATTATGAGTGAACCATTTTCATTCAATCATTTATAATTTACTTAAATTATATATATAATTTTTAATTTTTGAAAAAAAATAAATTCATATATTTTTCCTTTTAATATTATAATTTAAACTATTAGATCCTGTTATGAGTAAACCATTTTCCCTTTGCAAATCGGGGTACTTGCTATAGATGCAGATGCGACTTTAAAAGCAGGGTTTTACCAAGAGAAACTGCAGAATGGGGTAATCTTATTCTTTAAATTTTGTCTATTGCTATTCTGAATTGTTATGCCCTGAGAAATAATCTTAGTGTAGACATTTAGGAAAAATATGTTGTTTCAATCTATGCTCTTGTCCTTTTGGGGAAAAATGATTGTATACTAAGAGAGTTTGTGTTCTAAATAATAAACTATTAAATTGATCATGGCCATTCACAAGCAAAAGAAGGCATTTTAGTCAGGGAACATTAGCTCTCATGGTCGACCTTCATGTGCTTTGAATGCTTTTGAAGACACTAACACTGTTCTGAAACAGATCATGCTTTCTTATCATTCTTAGGGAATATGTACTGAAATGATCCCCATATTGTTCTGTATAATATTTTGTGTCAATTAAGAAAGGATACAAGAACAGAAACTACAGAGAAATTCATTAATCAGAAAAAGTACCTTTTTGGTTTAGTAAAATATGAAGAAAGAGAAGCCTTGGGTCATTAGCTTGTTGCATAAATCAGACTGCTTAGCCAATTGTTCTAAAATTAATATGTAGTATATTAGTTGCATATGATTAGTTCATTATACAACATGCCACCCAAAGTTTGTCTTCGAAGCATCTTAACATCTCATTTATAGCGGCAAGCATATTAGCAAGTTCTGAGCTTACATTAATCACAAAAAGGTGTTTGGCGTGAATAACTGCCTATAGCAAATGCTTATGCGTTTAACCAATCACTTAGGATATGTAGTATGCTCTATCAAACCCAGACCTGAAAGTTGGCTAAAGGAAATCTGCAACATGATAATAAATACCTTTTGAGCTTGACTATTTTTTGGTTATTTCACTATGAAACGAGCACGTAGACAATAATTTATTATTTCTCCTGACATGGAATGTAGATTTTATGATGTGTTTAAGACTTTAAGCATGTTTTAACACATCACATTTCGTTTTTAAGTTATTGCAAGCTGTGTGTGTGTTTTTCATTTTAATATAAAACTGACCTAATCTACCTCTTATAATCATGCCAAAATTCTTATATTGACATTTTCAAGTTCGGTAGAAGAAATAATGCATGCAGGAAAATCAAATCCGTCCTTTTATTAAGCTTATGAGAAAAATTAGGAGGTAGGTGGCTAATTCTCATTGTAAACTAAGAAAGTTCTTGCTTAATTTCTCTGATTAATGCTCACCGTAACCTATTGGATTCGGAAAGATTAGTTCTAGTTCCAAGCGTTGTCTGACTTGATGATGAAGAAAGTTACATGAGCAGAGATGTCCTCAAGTTTGCGGTTTATCACAGCTCAAATTCAAGTTCTCTGAGTTCATCAAAATGTCCCCAAGTCACTGTGGAGAGATATTGAGCTAGATTTGAAACAAGGATAACTAGTAGATATTGAAGCACAATACACAACTAAAATTTTCTGTACGATGATTACTTAAACATTGTGTATTTGTGGGTACTGAAAAATATTAATTAAAAGATTATTAATTATGTACTGAAAAATATCTATTTCTTTAAGATTGAATCTTGAACATTTTAATTCACATTACTCTTGTTCATGAATTGAAGCATTAAGGCTTGGTGGCTCAAGTGTAGGAGAATCATTTAGACCATTTACATCTTTTCTTTTAAAGAATTTATCAATTATTTTCAACTTACTCATATTTTAATGAAACTTGAAAAAAATTTAATGCAGTCAACCTTTAATATTCTTATTTTATTTCTATTTAAATTTATAATACTAAATATAAAACTATAATTCATAAAATATAAATAATTAAATATAATATACATGATTAATAATTTTTTTTAATATAATCAGGATTGTTTAAAGACTATATATTCAAAATAATTTCCTTTCATCTAAATATAAAACATAAAGCATATAAAAGAGATATATTCAAGATAATTTCCTTTTACATAATTAAGATTAAGAAAAAAAGATACATTAACGAAATATTAAGTAGCAATGCAATACTACAACTTATATTTGAAAATTACATAATAATTTATTAATTTTTAAAAATTAAAATTATAGAAAATAAAATCCACATAATAGTAAAAAGAAAAACATGACAAGTAAAAAATAAAACCCATATATGATATAAGAAAAGAAAAAGAATATGATTGATAGTTCGGAAAAATTTTTAGAAGAAAATCTATAGAAACTTAAAACATATGAGTAAATAGTATAAACAAATATAAATAAAAATAATTGTAGACACTTATTTTTTTAAATAACAAATAATAAATAAAATAAATAAATCATAATAAAAAAAAAACTAAGACGCATGGTCTCCATGTCAACTCTTTCAGAAAACAGCCTACACAAAACATTCAATACCCCTTTGGCAACTGAATTTGGGTTACCTCCAACTGCCACCCATAGATTTTCTTAGACTTGGAGCCCCTCACTTGTGAAATCATGCTCAGAAGAGCATGATTTCACTTTATGATTGTCCAAAAACTTGGACAATCGGGTTTTATAAGAACCCTCAAAATTTTTGGTTAAAAGAGGATGCCGGATTTCAACAAGAATGATAGAAATGAAAAAACCAGTAGCTAAAAATCTCATTTTTGAAGAACCTTGGCCTACCAAAACCATAAAAGCCCTTGCTAGAAGTATAAAAATCCTTAAGAAAACAAGAACCAAAATACCCTAGTTTTTTACTAGCCAAAATTCCTAGCCACAATCAAAAACTAAACGTAAAAAAAAAAAAAAAACCCACAAAAGGCAAAGCAATCGAAAAAACAAAAAAATCAGTAGGATCGGGGGATTTCTTTTTGCTCTTTCTTTTCTTTTGGGATTTTCATGGTTTTGGGGAGTTTAGGTTTCAAATTTAGTGGCTTTTGAAAATAGATCGAAAAAGAAAGAGATAACAAGGAGATAAGTGTCCGATTAGAGAGAGAGAAAAGAGGAAAGATTTTGGCTTTTGTTTTTTTAGAGAGAAGGTGGAGAAGTCGGTGGTAGAGAGAGAAAACAAAAAGAGAAAATGAAGGGAAAAAAAAAGAAAAGAAGGCTTTTATACCTAGGCTTAGAGGCTAAAATAGTGTCGTTTCATTAAGTTACGAGCGTTAAGAGAGTAATGCCTAAACGACATTGTTTGAGCGAGCTTTGGGAGCCCTAAATGGTGCATTTTGAAAGGAGTACAGTAGGCCAACAAAGCGGGCTTGGGGCACTTCTGTGCAGACGAGTCACCTTGGGCCATTGCTCTAGCCCAAGCAAGGTGAGGCCTTTCCCACTGATTGTGGATTTGGACTGGTTTATCGGGGTTTGCCCATTTTATTTAGTAAAAAATTTGCTTAGCGTAAATAGAATAAAAAATAGGAGAATTTTTTTTTAAACCTTAAAAATAACGTGTTTTTGTAAACCCTCGAGATAATTTTAACTGTTTTTAGCCACCAGAATAGATTTTGGAATAAAAATGCCCTTAATGAGCCATCTTCTTTAGCATGCACTCTCAAACAGGCGAAAAATGGAAATAAATAAATAAATATGCAAAGAATTTTGCGAACATCTAATTTTGTGCAAAACATCCATATTTTTTTTGTGAAGGTTGTGCAAAACAAAATAATGTTACATTAGATGGTTTTTCAAATATTTGGGTCATGACATTCAGATAATAGGAGAAAAGTGATATTAAACCGAACGAGGAACCGATTGTGATGAATGGAAAGCTTGGCTAATGATGTGAAACTAGAAATCCTTGATACAGTGGTGAATTGAAAGGAGAAAGATGTGAATCCAAAGCAGGAAATGGTTCTGTTATAGCAGGCCATATGTGAGACGGTTGTGGTAGGGCAAGGTTTAGAGTTCGTGAAACATCATGTTGGGAATGTGTGACACGACTGTGATACTCTAGTGTTCAGAGTTGGTGAGACGCCATGGAGGGAAACTATGACACACCAGAGTTAAGAGTTGGTGACACGCCATGGTGGGAATCTGTGACACGCCAGCGTTCAGAGTTGATGAGACACCATGGAGGGAATCTGTGACAGGCTAGCATTCAAAGTTGCTGAGACACTATGGAGGGAATCTGTGACACACTAGAGTTCAGAGTTGGTGACACGCCATGGAGGGAAGCTGTGACAAGCCAGAGTTCAGAGTTGGTGACACGCTATGTTTAGAGTGTGTGACACGACATTGCTTGTTAAGCTGACACGCCATGGTTTAGAGTGTGTGACATGGCATTGCTTGAAAAGTTGACACGCCATGGTTTAAAGTGTGTGACACGACATTGCTTGAACAGCTAACACGTCATGGTTTGAAATAGAGAAAGGAAAAAAAAAGCAGGCAATTAACGTGGTAATCGTTTGGACTTCCACTGAATTAATTCCCTTTAGTGAAACAAATAAATAAGAATATTATAAGGCCATTTTTCATTTTAAACAGTTATTTTTCAGAATTCTTAAAGTCTGTGTGATTCATTTCTCATTTTCGTAGATACCGGAGTGTTCAAGAAGGCTCTTTGCAAACGTAAAGGCAGCACAACACCAGCAACAATGTCAGCTATGAGTGAAGATGTCAGTGAGTCTCAAATTAAAACATTCTTGTGTTCGTTAATTTTTTACTTTTTTGCTGGGTTTGTTTGATATGTTCGTATTTTTTGTTTTGTTTTGCAAATGTTTAGACTGTGTTTTCTTGCTGGTTTGATGGTTTTTGGGGTTAAGTCTAGTGGTTTTAAGGGGTTTTGGTGTTTACCGTGTCACGCCATTGTTATTATAGTCAGCGTTAACGTGTGACAACATTTGACTCGATATGCATGGCGTGTGACAACATTTGACTTGATATGCATGGCGTGTCACAACATTTGACTTGATATGCATGGCGTGTGAACAACATTTTACTTGATATGCATGGCGTGTCACAAGATTTTACTTGTTATGCATGGCGTGTCACAACATTTTACTTGTCATGCATGGTGTGTCACAACATTTTGCTTGTCATGCATGGCGTGTCACAACATTTTGCTTGTCATGCATGGTGTTTCACAACATTTATTCCTTAATTATGTCTTTGGTATACCTTGTTGCACATTACGACTTAACTCACTGGTGCATGTGTGCCATATTTTGCAGATCTAATGCAGACAATATAAGGATCTTGACAGTTTGCTGATTGTGTCTAGAGAGAAGTGGGCATTCAACGTCGTAATTAACACCCACTGTAAGTGGTCGCAGCTGCATTACATCACAAAGACTCTCCAACAGAAGGGGGAGTACGATGCAGTGAAGCGTACGTGCTTCGGAATGCTCCTGAACATCTATCCACAATGGTACTTTTGCGTCGGTCTCCTGCACAGTATCATGATTCGCCGGATCACTGAGAGCCAGTTAATGAACCACGAGCTATGGTTTGCCATTGGCAAGAGCAATGAGCGGCTATCAAAGCAGGAGTTCTGCCTCATCACCGAGCTAAAGTTTGGTCCAATGCTCGATGTGTTCAGACAACCGTACGAGGTTGTTGTGGACGAAATTCATGACAGATACGAAAATGGTAGGAGAGAGTTAAGCTGCAGGCTTTGCTTGATACGTTCCGCTGGGGTAACTTCCAGCAACCAGGAGACACGACCAAGATAGCACTCGTCTTGATCACGAATAACATTTTATTTGGTCAAGACTACCGTAGACTGGTGACGCCTTGGTTGCTGTCGTTGGTGGAAGATATCGACGCTTGGAATCTCTTCCCATGGGGGCACTATGTTTGAAAGCTAACCTTGGACTACCTTTTGAAGGGGTTCGAAGTGCCTGACTCAAGCGTGACAAAGGAAAATCGGTTACGCTACAACATTTACGGATTCGCATGGGTGATACAGGTACTATCACGTAACATTTTTCAGTTTCCTTTTGAAAAAATAATTTATGGCTGCACTTGTTTATGATTTACGGTCTGATAATGGTTATATTTGACTTGCAGTTCTGGGCAATGGAGGCAATTTCAGCCTTCCAAAAAATAGTTGCCCCTTCTAGTCTGAAGGACAATGTCTACCCACGAATGTGCAAATGGGATTGCAATCAGAAGCCAAAAGAAATTTGCAATAAGAAATTTGCTAAAAGAATAGAAATGTTGTCAATAAGAAATTTGCAATAAGAAGTTTGCAATAAGAAATTTGCAATAAGAAATTTGCAATAAAAAATTTGCCATCAGTTTCCTTCAATAAAATAAGATATATACAATAAGAAATTTGCAAGTTAATATAAAAGAATATTAAATATAAAATTAAAACACATAATAAGAACATATCATTTAAACATATTAAAGCATCTTCATAATCTAGTTATACTAAATATACCAATTATTATTAAGTTCATTCTTAGATATTTCTATCACCAATCGAATGATCAATTCTTTTTCAGGACAATAAAATCAATAATAGATATTTCTATTACCAATCATGTAATCAATTCCTCTTTCAGGATGGACAAATGTCTTGATGTGCTATATCAACTTAGCCATGATTAAAATTATCACAAAAGGTTTTAATTTTCAGTGATACTTGATAAGATTAAAGACGTACAACAAGTACGTGACCAATGATCTTTCATGCCACATCAATAACAATACGTTTTCTATATTCATTTTATTCTTTTCATTATTTATCCACTTCTGGTGGATTACAAGTATTCATCCACTTTTTAAAGGGTTATCCACTTCTAGTGGGTTAGTGGTTTAAGGTATCTATCTACTTTTGGTGCATTGAAAGTATTCATCTATTTGTGGTAGGTTACAATTACACATCCACTTTTGGTGGGTGATCCCCATATGATGGGTTATCCACTTATGGTGGATTATCCATTTTTTTTTTAGTGAGTTAATGCATCCATCCACTTTTGATGGTAATATTATCTATCCACTTGTAGTGGTAAAATTATTCTTGAATTCAGATGATAAAATTATTCATCCACTTCTGGTGGTAAAATTATAATTAAAATAGTGATAGTGTAAATTATTATGGCCATCGTAATTAAATGATGTTGCATTCACTTCAATGAATGAATGGATTCATGATTATGACCATAATTATTAAATAATGTCACATTCACTTCAAGGAATGGACGTATTTATAATTTTTCATTAGTAGTTCATTTGTTGCATTTACTTCAGGGAATGAACATTCATAATTTTTATTAGTAGCTCGTTTGTCACATTCATTTCAAGGAATGGACATTCATGGTTTTTCATTAATAACTATATAATAGCAAATTCACTGTCCAATTAAGAGACAGAATATAATATATGCTATATGATAATAAAATTCATATTCAAGTTGATTGTAAGAGAATAGAAATACTAAAGAGATATCAGTTACTTACTTGATTTTGTTACAACCAATCATTGAAATCTTTTTAAAGCTTTGAGATGATGAAAACAAAGTAATAGCAACACTTACCTGATTTGCTAAAACTATAAATCAAAACTGAATCATTGAAATCCTTTTGAAGCATGAAGATGATAAAACAAAATAATTCCAAAACTTGAGAGAGCAGAGAGGATCGTGCTGATAACGTGTTATGAAAAATAACTTAAAAGAACAAATAAAGATAATTGAAAGAACAATTAAAGAGAATAAAGAGAGTATTTAGGAGGGGAAAAGAGATCTTATTAAAGTGTATATTTACAAATGAAGTGAAGGGGCCTATTTATAGACTAATAACCTCTTATCTAGATTGAATTTACAAGATGAAGATAACACTTAGGATCAGATGGATTAAATCTTAATCCAATCTAATCTACATCAAATCTAGATATAGATAATATAAATGGATATTCACAAAAATATTCATAACAAAAAATACTTTATATTTCCATTTTCAACAAATAGTATTATACAAAAGTATAATATTTATATTCTTATATAATTCCAGCAATGACAAGCGCTAGCTAAGAATTTGCTCGGAAGCTTCAAACAAGTCATGGAAGAAGAAGGTGGATGCTTTTGACGGTTGCATTAGGGCTGTAGAATGCACAATTGCGTAGGACCCGCTCCTGATGTCGAAGGCTTAGATGCAAAGAATTTGGTCCACATCTTCGCAGAAGTCATTAGCATTTGGCCCAATAGTTAGAAATTTCCATCCCATGAAAGAATAGTACAACCAACCAAACTTTAATGTTATAATTAAGAACCAACAACCAACCAAACTGAAGTTGTGGTACCATGTTAGCCAAATGGATGCTTATTTTTTTTCTTTTTTAATATTTAATTTCTCTATTTCCCTACTTTCAGCTGGACGTGACATTTTTCAAGTTCATGACTTGGAATTATATGTAGGCAACATTCAAGGGTGAAGTTAACCAACTTTTGTTGGAGACTACAGATAAAGAAAGAAAGGTTAAAAATTTTAAAACTAATATGTTGAACTTAATTAATAATAAAAAGATTTATAATAGATAATAATTTTATATAACATATAAATCAAGAAAAGAAAGACTTACAATAGTCTTTTAAGAATGCTATGTTCGAAGATGTTTCTTAAATTTAAATTTATCAATTATTAACTCTATTCTAAAAAGCATCTATTTCTTCAAGATTAAGTCTTGGATGTTTTAATTTACATTACTGTTATTCATGAGCTAAAGCATTGAGGCTTGGTGGCTTAAGCGTAAGAAAATCATTTGGAAGATTTTATCTTTTCTTTTAAAGAATTTGTCAATTTTTTTCAATTTGCTCTTACTTTAATCCAACTTGAAAAAAAAATTAATGCAGTCAACATCCAATATTCTTATTTTATTTCTCGTTAAACTTATAATACTAAATGTAAAACTATAATGCATAAAATATAAATAGTTAAATACGATGTACAAGATTAACAATTTTCTCTTATATAATTAAGATTGTTTAAAACTAAATACTCATGATAATTTCCTCTTATATACTCAAGATGATTTTCTTTTAACCAAATTTAAAATGTAAAGTAGATAAAAAAGATATACTCAAGACAATTTTCTCTTATATAATCAGGATTAATAAAAAAATGATATATTAATGAGATTTTAAGCAACAATGCAACACTACAACTTATATTTGAGAATTACATAATATTTTTTAATTTTTAAAGACTAAAATCATAGAAAATAAAATCCACATAATAGAAAAAAGAAGAACATAACAAGTAGAAGATATTCTCACATATGACATAATAAAAAAGAAAGAAGAAGAACATGGTTCATGGTTCGTAAAAATTTGGAGAAGAAAATGTATAAAAACTTCAAACATATGAGCCAATAGAATAGAAATGAAAAAAATAAACAAATAATAACAATAACAATATAAATTGAAAGAAAGAGACAAAAGAAAACTTTACTTCTTTTTAATTTCACACAATGGTGGTAAGTGATCCTATCCTTCATTGTCCAAGTTGGCAAGCTCATAAATCCCTCTTGAAGAATAAGTGTGTTGTTAGTGTAGTAAGCTCAATATGAATAAGACCAAGAAGGTGGTGAGTTGGGTGTTTTGAAATAAATCTTTGTAAACTTAGTAAAACTTAAATTCCTTTTAAACAAGTTTTACCAGTTGAGTTGAAAACAAAGGAGTTGGTTTTCTTGAAATGATTTTGCCATAATGAAATTGATTTTCTTGAACTAAAATGTAGCAATGGAAACCAAAGCAAAAGAAGAACAAAGGCACAAGCATTTTTATAAAGGTTTAGCATCCTTGCCTATGTCCTTTCCCTTACCTAACTGAGAAATTTTAAATCCACTACAAATACTTTCTAAGACTCAAGCAGAACCTTTACAATGCCTTTACAATGCCTTGCTATGGGTTCAAGCACAACCCTCACAATGTCTTTTACGGGATCAAGCACAACCCACACTAACTTTTCAAAGCTAAGTTAGAACTTTTGCAAAAGTGTTTACAATGAGAGAGAAGCAATAAATGCCTTTCAAAGGCTGATAAGCTAAATGTTTAAGCTTGAAAAGAGAATGTCTGTAATAAATTACACAGTATCAGCTTACGATAATCAACGAATAGCTTTGAATGCTTTGATGGGAGACTTAAATAAGGTGCAAGAGAGAAATAAACGAAATTGAAGCTTTTCTCAAGAGTTGGAATTAGTTTCAAAATCTTCCCTTACTTCAAAATGAGTGGGAAGCCTTCTTTTACATCCTCTTAAGGAATTAGAGCCGTTAGAGACAAGTTGGAGCAGAAAATAGCCGTTGGGAGCATTAATTGCAAGCGTACCATGTCTCTAGGATCAAGTATAGAGAAGGGAAGTCGGTCTTGATTTTGAATTTTTTTCAAAATTGTGCTTTGAGGATTGAGTTTTTAAATTGATACTCGATTCTCAACCCAAGGCTTGCATCATTTCTTCTTTTCTTGCTTTAGGACTGAGTATGATGATGTGAAGGTCGATCCTCTAAGCTTTCAGAGACTTTTTGCTTATTTTCTTCTTTCTAGGATCAAGTATGACTTGTTCAGAGTCGATCCTCTAAGCTTTCTTTAGTTTTTCTTAGATTTCTGTCTTAGGATCAAGTTTCAAGGTCTAAAGTTGATCCCAAACTCAAGGCTTCTCCTCATTCTCTCTTTATTTGTGCATGTAGGATCAAGTATGAAAGAGTTGTAGTCGATACTAGACTAGTGACATGTTTGCTCTTTGTTTCCTCTAGTTGAAAACTCAATGTTTGAAAGCTTTTTGGTTTCTTCTTAATGTAAAAGACTTATCAAACATTTTCTAAAACCTTAGGGGATTAAAACGATCACTTAAATTACTCAAATGCTTGTGATCAAACTTCAATCAATGTAATTTTGTCAAATCAAAGCATAAGTCATTTTCAAGGCACACAATCTCGTCTTTTTTTATATGGCAAAATCCTGAGCATAATTTGCATTTGAAAACTCCCCCTAATTCTATCTACCAGCCTTTGTTTGAAATCATTTAAGCTCAAATGAGAAGGGTTTTAAAATGATTTTAAAATGGAATTTCTCCCACTCAACTTATGCATTAACTTCCAAAGAGTTTCCAAAAAAAAAAAATTCAGCAGCAACTTGAATACTAGAGTATTTTAAATGTGCTCATAAATCTCCTCCCTTTTTTTGTTATAGTAAAAAGGTATCAATGTGTGAGCGTTAACAATTTTCAAGCTTAAATGATGAGGATTAGCGAAAATCATCAATGATATAAGCATTAAGAGCAGTGTAATAAGCAGTAGTAGCACTATGTCAGTTAAGTGATAATAAACAAGGATCATTTAAGCAATAAACACCCAAGGGGGGAAATAAGCAACCATACATTCATATAAAAATAAACATGAGATGCAGGCATGACAGTGGTGTGAAAGCCATACAATGGACTAAGATCCTTCTTTAGGGAGGAATTGTACAATATGAGCTTCCATGGATTCTTGATGTTGTAGCATCAGTTGAATGTGTTGGTTGACATCATTAAAATGAGAGGTCATGGCATCATTTGCAGCATCAAATTTCTCCTCAATAGTGTCTTGAAGGAGACCTAAGCGGCGAGTATTGTTATCAATTTCAAACCTCATAGTAGCATAAGTATCCATGATTTTGGTCTCCATCGAATTAAGTTTAGCCAGTAAAGCATTGTAAGCATCCTTAGTGGAGAAAATGTTGCTAGGATGGGTGGAAGCAGAAGATGGCATGGCACTCCCAACTAGTGGAGGTGGAGATGGAGCATGTGCAGGATCATCCTCATCGTTATCATCTTGATGTCCCCTTTTGTGAACTAAAGTACCAGTAGTAGTGTCTTCAACATACCCCATTCTTGAAAGAGTTTTTTGGTCAAAATGCCTAATCTTAAGTTGTGATACTGGAAAGTCCAATGAAGTGTTAGTGTTGAAGTGTGTGTGTAATACTAAAATGTCCGACCATATTTGACTATTTAAAAAAATAAATTATCATAATTTAATTAATTATTATATTTCCATACTATTTGTATTTAGTCAATAATATGATTATTAATGAACAAAATAAATGTATATTTGCCAGAGCAGTTTGGTTTTGTACTAAATGGGGTTTTAAAGACATATCCAATCGATTTGCCTCGGTCGGAGACTGGATAAGGTTGTTTGTTGCAGCAAATGGATAAAGCCGAAACTTGGCAGAGGAGCTTGCCGAATGAGATAGCGAAATTGGGCAGTGAAATGAGTTTGCAACTCCGTAATGCTGTAATGGTGCTAAGTCCGAACCTGATGTCTTTTTCAGTTGAAGAAAATGGAGGAGGCCAGCCGGTTTTAAGCTAAATTGTGATGCATTGGTATTTAATGTAAATGGTGAGAAAATGGTTGGGGCAGGCTTTATAGTACGAAACTCTAATGGAGATTTTGATTAGCTGGAGGAGCGAGGATTGCCTATCATTCACATGCTTCGGTGTCAGAATTAAGCTGTTTACATCTGTCCCTTTTGACGTGTTGTAGTGAAAGGGTGCAGGTGTCTGAAGCTGAAATTGATTGTTTGCAAGTGGTCAATTGGGTGGTCAATTGGATTAAAGGTAAACATTTCAATAGGGATATGGGGTATTTAATTGAAGACTGTTATTCGGTTTTGGAGGAGGTAGGATGAATGGCAATATTATACTGTTGGAGGGAAGCTAATTCCGTAGTTCAACAATAAAAGAGCTACAGATGGATCATGTATTATATATGGAGGGAGATGTCTACTGTTCTTATGGCTGTTCCACAAGCTATTAAGGAGGATGGGTTGGTGGAATTAAATTAGTGATAATTTAGATCGATATGATTGATGGGCACTCTTTTTTTCTTCTCGTGAATTTTGTCTCTCTGGCTTTTCCGTGAGAAGGTTTTTAACAAGGCTCATCTTCATGTCATTGGAGCGTTATAATGTTAGGGACTATGGTTGTATTTATTTTTTATGTCTCATGTTATAACTATTATTATTTTTCATTATGAAATGAATTTCTTATTTTTCAAAAAAAAAATATTACTCAATCCAAACTTTATAATTTATCAGCAACACATCTCTTTAATAATCTCACTCCAATAACGCGCACACGAAACATGGCACAAGGTTATTGCTCGCTCTTAAAAATTCTTACAGTCCTACCAATTTACATACACATACATTTTCTACAAGTGCAATATGACGCTTGTCTTTAATATGTGATTGGCTACTTTAAATAATGCAAATTAATGTTTCTCTCATTTTCTCATGTTTTATTAATTTCATGTGCACGGAAAAATCATATCCATGACTTCTTTGAAGTTAATTTAAAAATAAAGAAAGAATTGGTTTTATATAACATTAAATTGTAAATTGTTCTGGCTACTCATTATGCATTATGATTAGTTTTCATATGCCATATAATAAGATATTCTTTCTTTATATACAACAAAGAATCATTCTGGTGTTCTAAACTCAGCTTTGTGATTACAAGGCTAACCAAAATGGAGCAGCGCCCGTGGAAATGGTGGCAGACTTTTAATGGACTGCTTGCTCAAAGAGGTGGGACAATTTGAACTTGTACACACTACGGGAAGGTAATACTTTGGCTTGTGTTGGCTTGGTTTTTGGAAATGTGACTGTTATATCGGGTCAATTTGGATCTGTTATGGTCTAGTTGGATGGCTTTTGTGATAGCGATGGCTAATTGTTAGATTTGACAATTCGTATATTCGTATCATATAAACATAGGGCATTAATAATTATATGGATAAATACAAACACGACATGATTAATTAATTGTGTTAAATTTTAAACACGTATATAGATACATTTAATAAATGTAACTCGACATGATACAACTAACACGCTTATTATTAAATACCTTAAAAAATATATTTATTAAATGCATTGAGTTAAATTTTATACAATATGATACATTAACATGATTAAAATTTATACAATTTATAATCTATTTACATCATTGATACGATTCATCTACGATTGATATGATTAAATTAAAATATGTACAAGTAAAATATGATTATATTATTCAAATTTACTACAATATTTATCAAATATAATAAAATTCAATATCAATAAATCTTAATCATTATAAAAATATTAATATTTTTATGGATCAATTAATGGGTCTTAACCGTGTACTAAACGTGTCTACATAATACATGAACATGATTAAATAAATGAGAAATAAACGAATCATAAGTTATACAGGTACATGATAACACAATTAACTAATTATGTCTCGAATTTGTCTTAGATGAGTTAAGTGGGCTTGTCACAATTAAGACAATATATTCGTGTTGTCATCACAACAATCACCCAAGTAAATATACACTTACTAGACCTATCAATTTTGTGTACGATCGACAACACGACACGGGTTTAAGTAAATATACACGTAATTTTTGTTTAGAGGTGCGGGAATAGGTTTAGTCTTGGGGTCGATGTTAGAATGATCAACAGTACCACCAAAGGTTCTTTGTGTGGATACTTCTTTTGTAAATGTACAGTTCATTTCTGTTCGAAACGACATTGTAATGCCATAGGGAATCTTCAGCTACTCAAGGTTAAAGACTTCAAATGGCATAACGGTTATGAGATTAAGAAAAACTTACTTTAAAAAAAATCAACATCTGAATATTGAATACTATTAAGAGTATTTTACATAAAAAAATGGAACACTATTAGAATACACATACATTGAATTTTGTAATGGACTTAAAATATCATTGAGCTATTTAGATATTTTTATTTTAGATTTTTTTATGGATATATTAAAATTAAATTATTACCACCAAATAGTAGATAATTAATTTTTATGGTAATATAGCTAAATATGACCATCAAGTTTTAACTAAAATAATATAAAGTCGACAGTATTATTTTTATTATACTTTCTTTATATTCTCACTTTACTATTTTATAATTCAAGATATTAAAGCGAGATTTGTATTTTATAACTTTCATCCTTTTTATTTGGTTTAATTTTTTTCATGATTTAATTTATTTGATTTTTTTAGCTAACATAAAATTATTTTATTTTATTTATCTTTTATCCTAAAACTTATGGTTTCTTTAGTAAAGTTGCATATTTTGTTTTTCATTTATTAAAAATAAATTGAAACATTATCAAATAGGTTTTTACATCCTTAGACACTTCTATGTTAATTTTATCAAATGCTATTTGAATTATCATCACAACACCTTTAAAATAGCTCTATTCAAACTACACTTCTTACAGAAACACCAACCGAGCCAAAAAGGCTCTCAATTTTTATATTTTTATTTGGATCCAAGTCTCCGAGACTAAAAGTGCAAACAATTACCATAAAAACTTATCAATGGGTCTCTATGCCATAAAGCCCTGTTCTTTTTAATTTTTTTGTCACTATCATCTATTTCTTACTTCCAAACACACGCATACTGTCACGACCCGGAACTCCCATCGAGCCCGTGACAACCGTCGCGATGTCCCGATAGACACTTATTACCCCGAATGCCGATCGAAACCCCGCAAGGCTTAGCATCAGCTTTCGCATCTCCCTAGTGAGCGACAGTTATTAAATCTCACATTTAAAAAAAATCATAAGTCATTTCCAAGTCAAAATAATAAATTATTACTTTCTGGCTCACAGGGGCATTTTCATCATTTTTCTTCGAAAACACCAAAACCCGCCAAAAACATGGTGTAAAAGCTAAATATGTTCATACATATTTTAAATCAAATAACTGAAGAATAAAATTACTTTTACAGTGACACGTGGGCCCTCAACTGACTAAGAAGATGTAAGGCTACGAACCCTTACTTTCTAAGATGCAACTCCGAGATTAATTCTCGTCTTAATCAACTATCAACAAATTGTCCTCAGCCTGAAAAATGAATAGGAAGAGGGGTGAGATTATGATTACATAATCCCAGTGAGTAAACAATTACCATCAAAAGCATCTAAAGCC
>NC_030855.1:12683112-12691248 GCF_000208745.1 Theobroma cacao
TATATATAATTTTGATGTATGAAGAGATTATTAATTTATATATTAAGTGGGTCTTATATGTTTTTTTTTTATGGGTCTTATATGTTTTTTTTAAATGTATTATCTTATAAATTTAGCGAATTATTAATTTACCACGTTGATCTCAAGTCTGAACCGATCAAAAATATTATTTAATTAAAATTATTAATTTATCGAGTATTAATTTATATAAGTTTTACTATATATATCTTTTAATAACAAAATTTCTAAGTCTAGTTTTGATATAGCTAGACGTAAGTTTAATTAAGAACTGCTTACTTTAATGAATAATTTAAGATGAATAGGGAAATAAGTGTATAAAAATTAGTTAATATTTAATTTAATAACAAATTATCAATTAAAGAAAGTTTAGTCTAATTAATAAAGAATTTAATATTAATATGGAAATAAATAAAGATTATTCAATATTTTAATTAGATAAAAAATAATTAATTTAATAAATTGTCAAAGGAATACATATTGTTCACTATTACCACTTTGGAAATTCATACTTTATGTGATAAAAATGATAATGATAATAATAATTCCTTGTAAAATGAAAGGTGTCTCGATTAGGCGTGAGTCTTAGAAGCTGTTTCTTTCAGCTGAAGCCGAGGCATGTTTGTACTTGGCTGCGAATTGTAGGATTTGTAGCATGCATATTAAGCTTGCAATAAAATGGTGTGGATACAGCCACAGGGTAGGCTTGTTTCATGCTCACCATGTGTTTGCTTATTTGTTAATTTTTGTAGAGAACGTCAAGCTCTCTCACTTGCTAATGTTTGTCATTCACTGACTATTTTGTATCGGTAGCATTCATGAATAAGATCCTCACAAAACACTGTCATTACTGCTTTTAAAAAAAGATGAGAAAACAGAACAAAATCTCAAAATGAGACTAAAAAGAAAAGACACCTAAAGTTTAGAGGACTTAACTAGCCAAGTATAACTTTTGACTTTGAGGTATTCGGGTAAGAACCAAAACTGGAATTTTCTTTAAACAGAATTAAAGTAAATTAATGGTTCTAAGCTACTCCAAGATACGTATTTAGTCACATACAAGAAAAGGAAACCTACTAACTAATCAACCGTGGCATACAACTGCCAAAACTATCTTTTAAGAAATTTTCCCAAGCTCATTGGAGGATTTGAAAACATATGCAATCCCAACGAAAGGTGATCATATTTAGTAGCCATCCAAATCATAAAAAAAATTGCTTCAAGATGAACATGTTTAATTCTGCACTCCTAGCTCTCTGCATAGAAAATCGCGGCTATGAGGATCAAAAGTCGAGGGAAGATTATGGAACTTTCTTGACAACAATCAAAGTATTAATGAATCTAACACAAACCATGATAGATAACCCAAATCCCAGCAGTAAAAACATTCGAGAAACCAACATGGTAGACAAAATCATCAACCCGATCCCATTTTGAACTACTATTGAGACAATGAACCCAAAAATTAAACCAAATATAAGACAACATATTACCGTAACATAACACGAGACATGGTGGCAAATATTTGGCGAGCACATAAAAAGGGCAAGAAATTTCAATGTACAACTCTACAATTTAGAACCAGCTCAACTCTTTAGCATATTAATAAACAGTATGGATGAGGTTTGAAAGACTTACAGGGAGTTCAAGTTTTGGCGGTCTTCCTTTAAATTTCTTGCATTTCAGTGGGACAAAGGTTTGAAAGAAGGAATAAAAGCATTCTGAATAGATTCATCCTCACATTCTAGATCTTTCCACCTCTCTTCCTCTTTCTGAATGACAATCTTTTGCCCCTTTGCACTATCGGAGTTTAGCAGAAGGTTCCTCATCTTTGGGCATTTTATTATAATAATTCTCTTCAATTGTGGGAAAGACAGGGCATCACAATATATTGTCTTCATTTCGGGTAGATTTGCTAGTCGGAGAAACTCGAGCTTGCGAAACAAGTTTGAGTTTCCTTCCATCTTAGCAACTTCACTAAGTTCTTCCTGACCGATAATTTGCTCAGCATCTCGGGATATAGATATAACTAGATATTCCAAATCTGGTGCAACAAAAAGCCATGTCACATCCCTCAATTGGTTGTCCTGGGATCATTTTCAATTTCCATGTAAACCCCAAATTCAAATATTTTAGCTTTTGTAGGGCCTTTAACTTAACTAGCAATTTTTTTATATTTGTGTATGACAGACTTAGATGTTCTAGTGAAACCAAATTTGCCATACCAACTGGCAATTCTTCCAATTTGTGGTCTTTAGACAAGTCCAAAACCCTTAGCACACAGGCATAAACTTGAAGAAATCATTGATGATAACTTTCAACTTATTCCCCCACGAAACAATGTTTGGAGATTAGGCCAAGTTAATATCTCAGTTAAATTTTCAATTTGATTTTCCATCAATGATACTCTTATTACCTTTTTCTCACTTTTCACTTTCTAGTTGTTCCATTAACTGAACACTTGTTTTTTACAAGTGTTCTTATGTTTGCTAATTCTAACTTGATCGAGGGTCTGGGAGTAGTTGCAATGTGAATATTATTTGCAATATTCTACATGTTCTCTCAATATTGTTTAAAAGATAATCATCCCTGCAACCATCCGGAAAACACATTACTATAACATTCTATTATTTATTTAATCATTACCTATATTAAAGTCTATTTCTTTGTCACAATCCTGCATGTAATGTTGTATATATATATTTGAAGATATTAGAGTTGAAGTTTCTAAATAATATTAGGATAGATGTATTAATTTAAATAATATTTTCTCCCTTAAATTGAAAACATAAATAAAGGAGTGGAACCAGTTGTCGTTAGCATGGATGAAGTCTTTATATAAGTATAGCTCAACTTGGTAGTTGTCAAGTTAAAAAAAGGATGGCGCTTGTTGGGCTCTGACTAAAATTATATGATCACTAAACTACAATTTTTCTTTTTCAAAGAGAACTATCCTGCGAATTACTTTTAATAGAATTATTAAAATATTTTATGAACATGCATTACAGGTGACAATCATGGAAAAAATATGAAAAGAAAAAGAACAAAAGGGTTATTACGTAATTTGAAATACTTTATGAATTGATTCGTAGTTGTCCAAAGCCTTAAATCAAGTCATTTCCTGATCAACAATTCAAATATGGTGTTTTGCCGTCAGTGTTGTTCATTTATAATTTACTTAAATTATACATAATTTTTAATTTTAAAAAAATGATATATTTTTCTTTTTGTATTATTATTTAAACTATTAGGTCCTATTTGATTCAAGAAAAATTTGAAGGAAAAGGAAAACAAAATTAAGAATTTTAATTTTTCTTTGTTTGGTTGACATGAAAATATGAGGAAAATTAATTTGGGAAAAACTTGAGAGAACATTTAGTCCTCTCCCATAACAATTAAGAATGAAAATCAAAGAAATTTTAATATTATAGAGTTTTGTACATAAGTGAACACTGATGAAGTTACTATGAGTCATCTTTTGAGTACGTTTTTTAATTAGTAGTTTTTGAAGGTTGGAATTTTTGTTGTTGGAAATCAGAATGTTGAGATGGTTTCTATGTATGAACTATGAATTTTTTGCTAAAATTTATTAGTTCCAGAGGTGGGTTTCAGTTGCTAAACGCTCATATATATTTTCCCTGTGGAATTTAGAATTTTATACATGTATGTTGGGTTTCATGTGATACCTTTTATGTAAAGATGTTGGGTGGAAGCTTGCAAATGTCACTGAATTGCCCATCTTACATATCAGGTTGTGTAACCAGGGAGAGAAATCTTTTGTAGGAGAAGGTTGTATACCTTATCTCAAATCAAACAGTTAATTTTATATAGATTGAAAAATGGAATATGTGATTGGTTACTTTAGATAATGAAAAGTAATATTTCTCTCATTTTCTCATATTTTACTCGTTTCATTTGCATGGAAAAATCATATCCTAGCTACTCATTATGCATTATGATTAGTTTTCATTTCCCATAATAAGATCTCCATGAAGGTTTAAATGATTAAAATTTTAGATTTCAAAAAACATCTCAAATTCAAATCATTAACTATATTAAAGCCTCTTTCTTTGTCACAATCCTGCAAGGAATGTTCCTTGGTCTGATCTGCGATAGTAACTCACAGGTCTTAAGATATATATTGACAATTTTCTCACCCAAAGATCCATTGGGCCTTTGGCATTTTATGTTGCCTCAAAGCAGTCAGGAAGGAAAGGAAGGCGCACAATAAAGCTAATTGCATGGTTGTAATTAACCAGTAACAATTCCAAGACAATCTATTCAATGTGGAAGCATATAAAAAGAGTTTACCACTTGGATGTGCTACATTATGGAATTAATCATTTGCTGAATGTTGTTGGCCAGAAAAAAAAAAAATCCAAGATCTCATGTTAAGTACTTCCTACTCTGTATGCCCTATGACACTTTTCCTCTTTCAATATACTAACTGCTGTGTACATGATATTCCACTTCAATCCTTTCGTAAATTATTTGATTTTTTTTTTGTTACAATGCAAGGTTTGGTTGGAAGCTAATGGTTGGTCTTTTTCTTTTCAGTCTGAACAATTTTTAGACATCTCAAAAGAGAAATTATTTTATGAAAAAGGTAATGCATACCTTCAGATACCACACCTCATAATCAATTATCTACAAGTTCAATATTGTAATTAAGTTAGGCAACTGTCATTTGTACTTTTCTTCTGCCTTAAACAAATATCTGAAACAACAAAACTCTTAACTTTCTCACATCAGCGAGCTAGACTTGAGCAATTATGAAGATGTAGTCCTAAATAAACTCTAAGTAAACGCAATTATGGAGATTCACATCAGTGAATCCTAAGAAATAACTTAATTTGCCTCAAAAATCCACAATTAGCATCCATGTACAAAAGCATACTTATATATCAGCTATTAAGTAATCTTTGGCAGCTGCAAGTTACCAATGGATTTCCTATTTAATGCAGCAAACGCAAACAATCTGTTCCACAAGTTTACAAAAGCATCCATGTATCAGCTAAGACAATTAGCATGCCACAGAGAGTAAAAAAAAACATGTTGAATGGAAAAGTTTTTATTAGGAAGAATTATACGACAGCTACTGTTTGCTTTACATATCAATAAAAAATGCATCAATATATCTCCTATTCTCCTAACTCCTATCTACTTACAAAATTTCCTAAGTAATAACATTCAATGTGGCCAACAATGACATAATTTCATCATCAACAGCAATCTCAGGAGACTCCAAGAACTCGAGATCGTCATTGGCAATAGCCACTGGAGAATAATCTTCACTTTGGCCAGAAGACAGCATTGCTGAAATACTATCATCAACTAAAACTTGAGAAGCCTCCATGGGTGTGAGAGACTTGTTTGCATCAAGAACCACTGAAGGAGAAGCTGCAAAATGACTTGATTCAGCTGGTGATCCAAGGCATTGGCTCTGAGGAAAGCAGGGGCGAGCAGCACCAGTGAAGGTTGGTGTAGGCAAGTCCGTGGAATTAGAGACCTCCTTAATAACTTCCTCATCATCAGTCAAGTCCTCCTCTCTAAATGGTGCTCCATATTGGGCACCGTTTCTATGGCCTGGACCATCCTTACAGAAGATAACACAAAGGATGTAAGCATCCTGTACAACTCCCTTGTCAAGTAGAGGTTCATCTTCCAGTCTGTATTCGTGCAGAACCCAAGCTGTTCACTCTCCTCGTGGGGCTTTCCCTCTGTGGAAGACCAAAGTTCTAATACTCCCCACAAGTTTGTCATTGTAACGAAAAGGTCTGTCTTTCCTAGTGATCTTCCAATACCCATAGGCAGTGGCACGATTGAACCTACTCCATTTTCCATATTTCTTCTCCATTGGACAGAAAAAGTACCACTTGAGATCCCCAATCCTTAGAAGAGACTCGTCTCGCAGATCCCAAGGAGCACACTTATATATGTCAACCTCAGCAATAGCTTCAAAAGAAAACTTCTTCCCCAAAACCTTCCTCCTCAGATAGTATTGACAAAGCTCAACATCGGTAGGATGAAATCGAAATCCGGGAGCCAGTGAATTTCTCTCCATTGAACAAAAGATATATGTCCCACAGTAACTAATGACGATGATATGTACTCAAGCCAATTGGCGTGCGATATAAACCCTGTTTGGAACGTATCAGAATAACTCAGTATCAAACAAGAAAGGAAAGAAAATGAGAGCTGAAACAGACCAAGAAACCAACAATAAAAACAAATAAATCCCTAAATTCAAAATCAAGAAACCCCAAGAATCAGACCAGCAACGAAGAAATTGCAAAGTAGAAACAGCAAGTGAAGAAGACAACTTACCGAAAGAGACGAAGGCAATCGAGGAGTGACACTGAGGAATAGAAATTGAGAAAGTCAGCTGAAAATTAGAGTTAGAAGAAAGGAAGAAGACTCCTCTCGTTTATAAACGCGCCAACTACTAATCGCCTTATGGAACTAGCCGTTGCCCCATAATTTTCCTTTTTCTTTTCTTTTTTTTTAATTTTAACTTTTAAGCCTTAAGAAATTTAATTATTCAATTCTTGACATATATGAAAGGATTAAAATTTCTTACCCAAGTGATAAGATACTTGTCATTTTCTGTTAAAATAGTCATATTTATTCATTATTTTTTAAAATTTTTATTATAAATATTTTTAATTATCATCAATGTTATAAAATTTATCTAATTTATAAATGTATAAAAATTTTAATTAAATCAAATGACTCTCATTAAAAATATTTTTATTATAAATATGAATAATAATTATCTAATTTGTAAATTGAATGAATTTCATAAAAAACTTTTTTTGCTCAATCATAAAAAACTATTCCTTAAATCTAATAGTATTGAATAATTAATATTAATATTATAAAATATTGTCTTTTATCTATGAAATGAACTTTTTTTTTAATGCTAGAATAAGTCTCTCAGGGCCAGCTCCTTGTTTTAAATTTTATTAAAAATGAAAAATAAAATACATAAAGGAGGAGACATAAACCTGACCTCCAAAATTACATGTGCAATAGAAGCATAAATTCCTAAAGGAGTTACTTTCCTTGCATTTGTTTTATGAATGGAAAGGAATTGCAATATTCCTTTTTTACATGAAACTAATGTTAAAATCATATTATAAATAAGAAGTCCTAATTGAGATATTACTTCCCTTGCATTTATTATAATCATGCATGGGACAAGTAACATTACTCTTTTACAAAGAACTAATAGGAAAAGAAAAATAAAGTTTACTACTCCCTTACAATTATTTAATTCTAACATAAGGTAAGTTTAATTTATCAAGCCTAGAGATACCTCTTAATTCGCCAGCTTCAACTTGGAACACCCTCAGTCCATCATGCAAATACCTTTGATTGGAAAGAAAGTCTGCAACTTGGTTCCATTCACAATGGATGTGAGTAATTCTAAACAACCAATGATTTAAGAGATTCCGTATAGAAGTTAATACATATCTACAGTCCTAGGAGCCTAAGTTGCTTTTTCGTATCGTACACTACAAAAAATCTTTGTATTCCCAACGGATTTGCAACGGATTTCCAACGGAATTTAATTAAAATTTTTAAATGCTTGTTCCGACGGATTTCCAACGGATTTCTAATAGACTTATATTGGAAATTTTCCGTTGGAAATCCGTTGAAAAATTAAATTTTCAACGAATTTCCAACAGAATTTTCCGTTTAAAATTTGACTTGTACAATATTTCCAATGGATTCCAATGGAAAAATTCCGTTGGAATTAGTTGGAACTGTAAACAAAAAAAAAAGTGTGTAAACTTTACAGTTTGCAACGAAATATTTCCAATGAAATTTTTCGTTAGAAATCTGTTGGAAATATTAAACAGTAATATGTATGTGTTGTACAAGTCAAATTTCCAACAAAAAATTTCGTTGAAAATTCCGTCGATAAAAGTCTTATGGGTAATACTTTCCGTTGGAAATTTTCAACGGATTTCCAACGAAAATTTTCGTTGGAAAAATATATTACCAACGAAAATTTTTTAACAAAATATTCCATTGGAAAATTTCCGTTGGTAATAACTTTTTCCAACAAAAAATTTCGTTGGAAATTTCCAACGAAAAATTCTATTGAAAAAT
>NC_030855.1:12692740-12717551 GCF_000208745.1 Theobroma cacao
ACTTAATAATTTAAAAAGAAGTTGTGAGATTAGAATAGTTTTTTTACTTAGCAATTTTTTAAATTTCATGTAAATAAGGACAAATTAATTCATATAATCAAAAATTTATGATTACTAATTAAATTATAAGGTCTTTTGATAACTATGTTTAATATAAATTCGATTTATTTAAAAAAACATAATTACTATTTTGTATATATATTTATTTTTTATTTTATATTAATATTATGAAAATGATAATTTTAATACTTATAAAATTTATATAGCAAAATGTGTTTTTAGTACATTAATCCAAATGTTAAATAATTGTGTAATAGTAATTGATGTTAAAAAAATTAAAAAAGGAATAAAAAATAAAAACGCATCCTAGCCCCCGACCCCTCTTTATCCTTTTTTTTCTTCTCTTCTAATCGGGTGCCACTCCTTCCTTCCTTTAACCGACTCCTTCATCTGTTGTTCTTCCCCGACCCGCAACTCTCTCTCTCAACTCCTTCCTTTTTCAACAGGCGACACAAGGCCGAAGCCTCAACTCTCTCTAGAACCGACGGCACAGGAACCCAGATCTGGTCAGCTCTCGCTTCTTCCTTTTCCAGCAAACGACAGAAGCCCAAAGCCCTAGCTCTCTCTAGAATCGACGGTACAGCAACCCGGATCTTCTCTCTCTCGCTTCTTCCTTTCGTCAGCGGCAAGCCCGAAGCCCCAACACTCTCTCTAAAATCGACGGCACAAACCCCAAACTCCCTAAACTCCTATCGACAGTTGGCAACCTTTCACCCAAAGCTCTCTTTCTCTATGTATATATATTTTTTATTCTTTTTTTGGTATTTTTTGGTTTGTGGATTGAGGTTTCTGGCTACTAGACTAGGGAATTAATTTTGGCTTTTTGTGTTTTTGGGTTGCTAGGGATTCTTAGGAATATTTTTGATTGAGTTTTTGGCCCCCGAATCCCTTGTGCTACACTTGTACAATATTTTTGGTTGTGGTCTCTACGAGGCTTAGTGCCACTACTCTGCCAGACGCGAATTTTTCGCGTTTGGCATTGTAGTGGTGATACTGGTACTGGTAGGGCATCCACGTCTTGCCAGTATTTTTTTTATTGATTTTTTTATTAGTTAAGTATTATTATTATTATTAATTTTTTTAACATAAAAAATATGGTGTTTACAGCTAGCTGCCGGCCTACCACGCCAAGCTCGGGTCTTTCATCGGTTGATCTGTCTTTTCTCTTTAACAGCCCAACCACAGCCAGGGTCTGCCGACTGTGTGGGTGTCTCCCCAAGCTCCACGCCCTTGTTCTTCCCTAGTTGCCGACCTACCACACCACGCTCGGCTCCTTCATCGGTTCATCTAAATTTTCTCCCTAGTTGCCCAGCCACAGCCACTCCCTGCTGGCTGCCTCTGTGTCGCCCCAAGCCCCATGCCATTATTATTCCCCAGCTGAGATTTTGGTATAGGATTTTGTTAAACTAGGTTCATTCTTAATAATTGTTATGCAAACAAGATTTGATGCTTCAATTAGGGCTATCTGTTACTGCAAAATGATACTAGTTTATTGACTGCTTCAGACAATTTTTTGGAGTTGATGTGTTGCTATTGTTCTACATTTACAATATCATTTAAATGTTACTGTATTGTATGTTTCTGAAAAATGATACCTTAAGAATTAATGGAACATGCCAATGTCGATGTTGTCATTAGTTTACGAGAGAGTTTTTCATTACCCCATATTGCAATTAGTACTTTCAGACTTGTGCATTTGGTGATAATGCTGTTGTCTGATTCCCCATATATTTGTTTTTAGTTATTTAATTTTAAGTTTAAGATATTTGTTTTTTATTATTTAAACTTAAATTTTAATTTTTTTGTGAAAGAAAATTTAATGCGTAGTTAATTTTATAAAATACGTAGAGAAATATTATTGTATATGTATACGAATTTGGGTATACACTAAGAAATTGTATGAAGAAGATTTTAATAATTTTTTAATATAATCAGATTTTTAAACGGGTTAGGGTAATTATAAGGTAGTAAAAATGTAATAGGGTTAGGGTTAGGGTATTAATTTTAAAATTATTCGAGTAGTTAATAGGGTACATGAGCCGTTGACATTCCTAGCCCTATGGGTTAATTTTGTATATCTTGTTTATTTGATGTTTATCAAGATTTGTTTATCAATTGATGCACCCTAGGTATTTTTAATGATGTTATTGTGTTTTAATTATTTGATTTACGTTTACAAGCCTAAACGTTTCATTGCTTTAACTTCAATCAAAGGCTAAGGTAAGCTCTGAAAGCATCAAACCTGTGTTCGGTCTGCTTCAAAATGAGATTGGGTTTTGGTCTAATTTTCGAGGTGAGTAAGCTAAACACACAAGCAATTAAATGTTGGTATTTGAGAACTGACCACCCCTGTTAAACTTCAATTTTATAAATAATGATACTAGCCTTTCCAACGGATAATAGTACATATATTTTGACCCGTCCACAATACTCATGTTGTTCAATTTGATGCTATCTTAATAAATATAAACCATTTTCCTAGGTTTAACGGATAATTCATGTATGCAATAATTTATACTATAAGGGCCACTTTGCATCTTACAATGTAATTTTGAATATATACATATATTCATAAATATAATACATATTGGAATGTAGGGTTTAACAAATTGTTTTGCTTCCATCAATACAAATTAGTCTTGATAATGATATGCTATGATACTTAGGATTATAAAATGTCGGGAGATCGCTCTTGGATGTACCATCGATTACAGAATGGATTCATTACAGCTGAATTTGTAAATGGAGTTATTGAATATATTAATTTTGCATGTTCGAAGACTACATTTATGTGGAAGAATAAAATTAGATGCCCTTGCACATGATGTAGTAACAACAAGTTCTTAGATAAAGATAGAGTCACAGAACACATCTTAAACCGTGGTTTTATTGGGGCTTACACAATTTGGAGTTTACATGGGGAAGATCATGTTGGACAATCATCAAAAAGTAGATCTAGAGTTAAACCATCCCTTAGATTTGAGGGAGATGCTGCTTTTCGAGAACCTATGTCAAACCCTATTCTATAAAATAATTACGACATCATTTACATGCTTAATAAAATGGTTGCATATTTAGGAAGTTTGAGAAATCACTAAAAGATGATATTGCCCCTAATGGTATTATTAAGTCGATTAAGCCTCGAACTAGTTCAAATAGGAATTTTAATGTGAAATTGAGAGTTTCACGACCCAGGGATGACTCAAAATGGCAATTTGGAATTCAGGGATCAATTTGGAGTCAAACCGAAATTTTCACTATCTAGGGGCAAAATGGTCATTTGTCACTTGGAGACAAAATGGAAATTTTTAGAAAAAGATTTTTTAGCCCCATTTGACTTATTGGAATATGATTTGAGTATTGGAGTATGATTTGAGGTTTAGAAGTGAAAAATTTTAATTTTGGTATAATTTGGAGTAAAGAGGTAAAATGGTAATTTTGCCACCCCAAGGGCAAAATTGTAATTTTCAACCACCAGGACATTTGTCCAGCACATGGTCTTCCTTTATCCTCATTTTTGACTTTTGACTAATCATGTGGTGGAGATAAAAGGTTTAAAATTTTTAAAGTTTTAAAAATGGACCAATGAAAAAATGCCATGTGTCAAGCTTAGGATATTTTATTATTTAACTTAAAAATCAGCATAAATCAGCCCATTACTCTCCAAATATTCGGCCAAGCAAGGAAGAGAGGGAAAGAAAAGAAGAACAAACCCTAGGTGAGGAATTTCAAGAGAAAAAGTGTGGAAAATCAAGGAAAACAAGTGAAAAAGGTAGGATTTTTCAACTTAAGCTTGAAATCTATTTTCCTTAAGCATTTCTCCTTATTTTCCATGCTTAAATTACATGTTTTCATGATGAATTGATGGCTAATCAAAATGGGTATGGAGAGAGAAAATTGTTGGATTGATGTGATTTTAAGATATGTTAGTGTTTTTAATTAGTTTAGCATATTTAGAAACAAGACAATAAGAAAAGAATTTATTTTCTCCAACAACCATCAATGGCCGAATTTACCATGTATTAAGTGAGGATGAATTTGATTTTTATTCTAGGAGAATTGGTTAGAAAATGATGAATTATGGTGTGGAAAAGTAGTAGAAAAAATCACAGTGTTAATGCACCATTATTGGCTGAAAATTTTAAGAAGAAAAGTGAAGATAGTTTTGCCAAATTTTAGGTTATTTGATTTGAGTTTGGTGAATTAAGATATTGGAAAAGAATTGGAACAATTTGGAGTAATTTGGAACCAAATCGGACACAATTGTCATTTAATCGGATAATAGGCCGAATTAGGTTAGCACCGCATTTAAGCGGTAGTCGGATAAGTTGCATGTCATATTATGCATATACACCGAGCCTGAATTGATTTATAATGGTCAACCATTAATGTGGTGAATTATATATTGTACATTGTGGATAGGTGGTGAGCAAATTACACTGGTAAACGTACAGAGATTGTGCTTGAAGATTGGGATTAGGAGTACATCGACTCCTAGAACTGTGAGTAAACTTATTATTGTCTTAATTATCTGGAGTAGTTTTATACAATTGTGTGATTTTATGAAAAATGGGTTTAAATGGTAAATTGCTATGTTTTAGGAGAAATTGTGATTTTATAAAATGATTTTATAAATTTTCTGGAAAATTGAATACTGGTTTTGAAATTAGAGTAATTGGAGACTGTTTGCTTGTGTTATAAATTGTGTTTTAAATTATATGGCTTATAGCAATATGTGAGCATGAATGGCAAAGTTGGTATTTGTATCAAAATTATATATATACTATGTATTCAGCCTTGAGAGGCTAGGTTACGATAAATTGTCATGTCGTGCAGAAAAAGATTTTATAAATAAGGTGGTAGATAAAATAATCCATAGTCACTGCAGTGGTGGAGATTTCCGTGGACTGCTTATGAGAGGGGCATGGTAACCTAGTTATATATTTACCTCCGGGGGGAGATGTTGGATGAAGTATCTCCTGAGGTAAAGATTTGAGTGCACTTCATGTGGACCACCGCGTGAGAGTGAGACTCAGCTAACACCAAGGCATGGCTAGAATTTCGGATGTAAAGACATTTAACCGCCTTGGTGGTCTCAGTCAGATGCCTAGGCCGAGGCATCTCCGGGAATGATTTTGGTAGGAGCCAAGTTTTGTGAGATATATAAGCCATGTTGATTAATTGAATAAACTGAATATTCATGTTATGAAACATATATTGGAAAAGAATATTTTAATTCGTCTCAATTTACTCGCCTTTAGATAGTTTAGATGGTGTCTGTTTACTCACTGGGATTTTACAATCTCACCACCCTCAATTCCCCACATTTCAGGCTTGAGATAGCCGGTAGATAGCCGATTGCATCAAGGACTTCAGTTAGCCTTGCATCGACAAAATTGTAGGTTCACAGACTCGCACCTTATTGGTTAGTTGAGGGCCCACGTGTCACTGTAAAAGAAATTTTATACTTCAGTTATCTGCTTTAAAGTACACATGAATATATTTAGCTTTTACACTACAGAAATTAATTACGAATTTCTCTATAAATATTGTTTTTTTTAAATAAAATATTTTATTGAATATTATTATTTTATTCAAACAATTATAATTTCATTTCAAATAATTATTTTAGACATCTAAATTTACTTTAATTATGAAACATGTGTTTTTCGCCCACACATCATGTTTTTGGCGGGTTTCGATATTTTCGAAAAAAAAACTGACGAAAATGCCCCTGTGAGCCAGAAAATAATATTATATTATTTTGATTTGGAAACGATTTATGATTTCTTGAAACGTGAGATTTAATAATTGTCACTCACCGGGAAGATACGAAAGCTGATGCTAAGTCTTGCGGGGTTCCGATCGACATTCTGTGTAATAAGTGCCTATCGAGACGTCGCGGCGGTTGTCATGGGCCCGATGGGAGTTTCGGGGCGTGACAACCTACATATGAAGATGAAATAGAAAATCCATATACTAGAATGGTTAGGGATGCTATGCGTCCTGAAGTTGCTTTCAACCATGGTTTTGAAAATGAGTCTAGCTTTACGGAAGAAGATCCCAATCCAAATGCGTCTTTCTTTTACTCTTTGTTAAGCAATGTAGAGGAACCTTTGTGGGTAGGTTGCACTAAGCACACAACGCTTCCAGTTGTGTCGTAACTTTTAAATGTTAAGGCGGAGTACAATTTGACTGAATCATGTTTTGATCGACTGTTGGAGATAATAAAGAATATGTTCTCATTTGATGAGAATTTACCTATCAACTTTTATAGGATGAAGAAGAAGGTAGCAAAGCTTGGTTTGGGATATACCAAAATTGATGCTTACAAGAACAATTGCATGTTATTTTATGAGCGATTTGCTACATTTGAGCATTGTCAGGTATGTGGACATTCTCAGTATAAACAGAGGAATTCAAGTGTGAGAAGGTAGAAGAAAATTCCTTACTAGATTTTGCGTTACTTGCCACTTATACCGAGGCTTCAAAGGCTTTATATGTCATGTAAAATTGCTGAACATATGACATGGCATGCGCAACACCACAATGATGATGGACTCCTTAGACACTCTGTTGATGGTGAGGCTTGGCAACACTTCAACCGCACACATGAATTCTTTGCAATGGAACCTCGCAATGTAAGACTCGGGTTATGTGCTGACGGTTTCAACCCTTTTGGATTGACTGCCAAGCCTTATTCTGTTTGGCCAGTAATGCTTTGTGTGTATAATTTACCCTCATGGATGTGTATGAAACAACAATATATATTTCTTAACATGGTTATTCCGGGTAAAAAAAGTTCAAGTCAAAATATAGATGTTTTCTTGAGGCCTTTGATTGATGAGTTGACTCTATTGTGGAGAGAAGGTGTTATGACCTATGATGCATATAGGAAACAAAATTTTCATATGAAGACAACATTATTGTGGACAATTAATGATTTTCCTACTTATGGTATGTTGTCAGGGTGGAGTACACATGGACAATTATCATGTCCATATTGCATGAAACATTCTAAATCTTTCATATTGGAACATGGTAGGAAACCTTGTTTCTTTGATTGCCATCGGCAATTTTTGCCAGCTAATCATCCTTTTAGGAGGCAGAGAGACAAATTTATTAAAAAAAGAGTTGAACATGACTTACCATTTCCTTGATTATCAGGTGAAGAAATATTGACACGTTTGAATTCGCTTCATCATCTCCCATTTAGAACAAAATGTGGTGAGCAAAAAAGTTCAGGATATGGTGTTTGTCATAATTGGGTGAAGAATAGTATATTTTGGTCTCTACCTTATTGGCATACGCTTCTTATTTGTCACAATTTAGATGTTATGCATATTGAACGTAATTTTTTTGAGAATATACTCAACACAGTGATGGATGTTAAAGGAAGGACAAAGGACAACATAAAGGCACAACAAAATTTGAAGGTGTATTACAAGCGGCCAGAATTGGAATTGGTGGAAAATAATGGAAAATTGTACAAGCCCAACGCTACGTACACATTAAATAAGGAGGAAATAAGAAATGTATGTGCTTGGGTTAAACAATTGAGATTACCAAATGGTTTTGCGTCGAACATTTCTCGATGTGTTAATGAGATTGATGAAAAATTTTATGGGTTGAAAAGTCATGATTGTCATGTTTTTTATGCAACGATTGCTTTCAATTGTATTCCGTGATATGTTGCCTCAAACAATTTGGGATGCAATTACTAAGATATCTCAATTTTTTAGGGATTTGTGCACAACTGAAATACCTATTGATCATATGGAAACATTGCAAGGAAAAATATGTGAAACTATATGCAAACTAGAGAAGATATTTCCTCCAGGTTTCTTTGACTCAATGGAGCATTTGCCGATTCATTTACCTTACGAGGCCAAGGTTGGTGGACCCATCCAATATCGATGGATGTATCCATTTGAGAGGTAAAATAATTGTTATTTGTTTTCATATCTTTATTTTGAAGAGTTGAAAGTACATCATAAGATTGATGAATATTGTGGTTGTTAGGTTTTTGCAACAGTTGAAGAAGAAAGTAAAAAATCGTGCCTCTGTTGAAGGATCTATATGTGAGGCTTATGTTATTGAGAAAGTTTCCTCATTCTGCTCATGGTATTTTGAACCTGTTGTGATAACAAGAGTAAATCGAGTGCCACGTAATGATGATGGGGGAGAGGTGGACTCTATGGGTCGTCTTTCAATTTTCACTCACCCGGAGCGAGCTTTTGGTTCATGTGGTAAATCTCGATTTTTAGATGAGAATGAGTTTTATATGCTGAGTTATATGTTTTAATGAATTGTGAAGAGATGCTGCCATATATAAAGTAAGTACCATTACTTTTTTAACTTGTTAATACCCTATAATAAGATTGAAGTTAATCACGTAGTCATGGATATTATGATAGGATATTTGATGAAATTGTGAAGGGAGATGTTGTGAAAATTTTGGAAGAGGAATTGGAGAAAGTACGTGATGCGAGATTCGTTAAACGGTCTAAAAATTATGTAACTTTCCTTAACATAAAAGTGAACTTTTAATTAATCATTTTCTTTTTTATTATGTAATTTATTATTTTATTCTCTTGTATCTCATGTTTGTAGGTTGCAAAGCATAATGAGGAAATAGACCAACGTATAATTGAAATCTTTTATGGTCCCGGATGTATGATAAGGTGTTACAGTGGATATTTTGTAAATGGTTTCAAGTTTCACACCTTAGATTACGGCCAAAATCGGAAGACAATGAATAGTGGGGTTTGTATAAAAGGGAGTTTTTACAATGATCATGAGCGTGACTTTTATGGCATCTTAGTGGATATAATCGAGTTGGAGTATTTTGGTATAGGGAATAGAGTTGTTCTATTCAAGTGTCATTGGTTTGATACTGAAAAAGGAATAAAGGTAGATCGATTGCATGGTCTTGTTGATGTCAATTACAACTCAATACTGGCCAGTATTGAACCATTTGTTTTAGATGCCCAAGCTCACCAAGTTTATTATAGTAGTTATCCATCAAGAAGAAGAGATTGACGTGATTGGTGGGCAGTATTTAAAATAAAAGCTAGGAGTAGATTTCAAATTCCTATTAATGGTGATAGAGAAAATGAAAGTGATTTGAATGAAGGAGTATACCAAGAAGATGTGTCTAATTCAATTACTAGTACTCAATCAGAGGAAGTTGATTTAATAGAGTTAGCGAGTGCTGATTATGAAGAGGTTAATCTATCGATTGAGGATGAAGAAGATGATATCGATAAAGATGAAGATGAAAAAGACGACATGGAAGGAGAAGATAATGAAGATGATGAAGAAGATGAAGATGAAGATGAATATGAAGATGAAGATGAAGATCATGTGGAGCACGACGATTGTGAAACTTATAATGATGATAGTGATAATAATGCAGAACATGAGTTTGATTATTAAGGAAGTGAATGATGACTGTAGGCATGTACGATATAGGTTTAATATTTTCTTTTTACGGTATTGTTGAACTTAAATTTTATAATATTGAAGTATTTTGACATGATGTAAAATTAGAACGTTTGAGTTAAAATAAAGATTTAAATGTTGAAATTAGTTAATATATAATTGCTGCTTTGCTTCTAATAATTAAGAATTATATGTGTCATGGCTATGAATTGATGTTTTTTATTCTGTTATAATAATAATCATATTAATAATAATTGCTAATGGGATTTTAACAATACAATATTGCAGGAACGATGGTTAAAGGGAAGTAATCAAAACCGAGACCTAGGTCTTCATATGCAACGGGGAGTATGGCTGTGCTTACAAGTTCCCAAGCGTGTGATGATATATCCATTCCACAACAAGTGCAGCAGGAGAATATTGATGCGCCATTTGAGACACAGTTTTTGTACGATGCATTTACAGAGCAAGTAGAAAATGAGACATCTACACATGATATTACAAGATCCCCATCTATGGATTTAGGTGGAAATGCAAATGAGGAATCGTCAAGATAAAGAGGTAGGGGACCTAGTGTAGGACTACAGACTCCTGTAGATCCATCGGATAGACTGCGTATAACTCCTATTGGGGATAGGCATGTTATCTTGTTAAACTTATTATATTTTTCAACTCAATTTATAATTTTTTAAATTTTAATATATACAATTATTTGAAATATTTTACAAGCACTTTTTTCGAGAGAGGGGTCACATCTACAATAACAAGGATCATCAAAAATCACTTTCATGGTCCATGGTCGACATGAAGGAAAGTCCCTAATGATATCAAAGAGTTAATGTTTAGAAAATTTCAAGTATTATGTTTGTTATATATTTATTAAGCGTACATTTTTCCATTAATTTGTATAACTTTGTTAAATTATTGTATTACATTATGTTGTAGGAAACGTGTTTTTGGTCTGCAAATAAAGATGTTTTAGTTTGACACATATGGAAAAAAATTTGTTCCGATCGATTAAGAGACATGCTTTCAGAAGAAAGGCATAAAGCAATGACTGAAGCCAAAACTAACAACATTACAGAATGCAGAGGTATGTCGAGGGAATGGATCACAAATGAAATATGGGACACCCTGATCGATATAGTATGGGGTACAGAAGAGTGGCAAAACAAATCGCGAAAAGCAAGGAAAAATCGTTTAACGCCAAAAGAAGGAAGCATTCCAAAGCACACTAGCGTTTCAATTCCATTTGTGGTTCATGCAAAAAGGATGGTATGAATTAATGTTACTCATAATTAATATGTATGTTCTCCCATGAATTTCATTTAAATTGTTCACCCAAAGTTGGATTTCGGTTTTGCTATACATGTTATATATATTAGGATATATATATATATATTTTTTGATTATGATTGACTAAATATAATTGTTAATAAATTCAGGCAATTGAGCTGAAACGAGATGTTACCTTCTTGGAAGTTTTCAACCGTACTCATAAGCACTTAGGGGGTCATGGTGATTTTATTGATAACAAGTCCAAGTCTACGAGTGTAAGTAAAAATTCATTAATTTTGACTATTTCTTCTAAGTTGATGTTCTACTTCAATATTAATCATTAATGATGGTTTTTATGTAGGAAATGTATAATTCTGTACTATCGCAGAAGTATGGCGATGAGTCATCTTCTCAGTCGAAATTCGATCCACATGCTTGGACTAAAGCAATTTGAGGGAAGGAAACTAAACGCACTCACGTGTATGGGTTTGGCACTTGTGTCCCTACGACAGCTTTACTAACTGGAACACAATCCAATGTACCAACATCTGAATCTGCGTGTGGCCCTATCAACTCAAACTTTAACAGTCCCGCAAATGCATTGGAAGAAAAAGTGGAAAATCTTGCACAAAACTTGAATAAGATACGTGAGGAAATACTTGAGAAAATACATGAAGAAATGAGAAATGTGATGGCGGAAGGCATGAGTGAATTTATGGCACGTATGGAAACCATGTTCATGAGCAATGCGCGTTCAACCCTTGGCGATGCGGGACCTTCAAGACTTGACAAGAAAAAAAATTCCCTCACATGATGTATAATTTTCAGAGCAAACACTTGGATATTTTTTAAGGATGTTATGTTTAATATTCATATGTATCAAACTATCTTATATATTGTGTGTTAAGGATAATTTCTAATTAGATGTTAGGACTTGAATCTCAATTTTGTAATGTGTTTTTCTTTTATATATTTTACAGTTGAATGCGGAATTAAATTTAGTATCGGAAACAAAAATGGTAATCTTTTCTGAAAATTTATTATAAAAATAATAGGTCAAAATATTACCAACGGAATATTCCGTTGGACACTATAAACAGTATGCTTCGACGCCAGATTAATGCGAAAGCGAGGCTTACAGTTTGCTTTTGGTGGATACTCTCAGCATTTTTAGTGTTAAACTCATCATTAGAACTGAGGACGAAAAATGTAGTGTCATCGTTGGATGTTTTAATTGAAATATCCACTATATCTTTAACTATAAATTCTGGAAGCACTACTTTTAAGTTTGTCTACATCCCATACCTCATCCACATAAAAATAATTCATTTTAACAATAGAATCGGCAGAGGAAGGAAAAGAAGTCCAAGTGTTGTACACCCGTCCAGTAGTCATGCCACAAAAATAAATCAGCCTTTCTCACTTTCCAACAAATATCCTCCTCTGCCATTCTGCAACCACTCAATAATCTCTTCCAAATGGGAGAATCATGGAGTCTGGCTTGAATTCTCATTGGAACTTTACCACAAGAATATTTATTTTTCAAAAATCTAACCCATAAACTATTAACAGTGCGAAACCGCCACCAAAGTTTCAAAGTGAAAGCATTAAAAATATCCAAACCCCCTTCACTACTAGGACAGTAAACTTTCTTCCAAGTAGTCCAGTGGATATGTATAGTAGAATTAAAATCCCCAAAAAAAAATAACTATTAAAAATCCTCTCAATTTTTTCAACAGCACAAAGCGAAGGTTGGAGTACATGAAGCAAATACAACGGCATAGAGGAGAACACGCTCCTAATTAATGTAATCCATCCTCCTATTGACAAGATTTTGTTCTCCCACTAAAAAATGTGCGCTCTAATTTTAGTAATGATGGGGGTCAAATAAAATTGATTTTTCCTATCCTTTGTATAACGATGCTCTCAAATAGATTATTGGCAACTTTTTGTGTGCAAAACCCCGTATAATGTAAAATATGGGTCTTTATATTTTTCAAATTATTTATATTATATATAATTACTATTCAAAAATAAATAAAAAACAAAACATTCAAGTATAAAGTAAAATATGGATCTTTTAACACAAATATCGGGCCAAAAGCAGACAACATATTAATTTAAGCACATAACACATTTTTATTTCCCAGCAACGGTATTCACTGAAAAGCAAGCAATTTCATATTACCTATACACACAAACACTGAAGTCATAAGTTAACATCCAACCACCGCACTGTCATGAACTTAAAGGTTGAAATTCACCACATTAATATCGGTTGGTTCATCGCTTGAGACTTGTATGATAGACCCTTACAGAACCCCTACAGGGTTTTGAAGCCTATGCATGAACAAATTTGATGTAAACCTTTTGTGCTTGCATTGTGTGTTGCAAAAGGATTAATTTTACTTTGTATTTGTTAGTTCTTAATGCAGTTTATGTAATACATTTTCAAGTCACTGAATTTCAAGCTTTCTCCGTTCCCTTGTCTTAATTGTTCCTGAGTTAAGATTACTACCCTTCATTTACTGTTTGCAAACCAGTTTTGCACATTGAATGTCATTGCTTTAAGTTGTTCTTTCATTCACAGCAAACTCATCTTTAGCACACACTAGTTTGTCCAAGGCTCTGCATCAGATTTTTTATCTCTTTGTACATGATTAGGATTCAGACAGATTCATTGCAGTAAACCGAATGACTGAAAGAAATTGTCCCAAACATACCTTTGAGACAATTGTTGTTGCTAATTATAATATGTTGGTGATGGAACCTTGTATAACTGTGGGGGACACTGATTGTGCTAGTATGAATTATCTCAGAATCTCAAAACTTGGTTACAGATTTCCTTACTTTGAAAACCCAGATGAATTACTACGATAACTCTAAGATAATCTCACTCAGAGAACTTATGAAGTAATGAAAGAGAACTTATGGACATATCAATTTGCTTCTTCAATGCTCTGTTCTTTGTAACTCTTTTTCCAGAGTACTTTGTTTTTAGATTACTTCTTGAAACTGAGTTCATGATAGGAATCACATGAAGAAATCGACAACTATCCCCATAACTACAATTTCTACCATTAGAGAACATCTTACAACGTTTTTTTGAGTTATCAGCAAACTCTTTCCACTTGCGCACACATTGCCTGGCCTTAAAACCACCACTAGCTACTTCTTTCAATGCAACAGGAATGCCTGGATTTGGGGCAAAATTTTCACAAATTCTACGTTTCTTGAATGAAGGGTATTCAATGAGAGAGGAGGTTTCGAGGTCTTTACCCTGAAGTGGTTGTTGAGGCTACCATTGAAGCATGGGTTTGTTGGCATCTCTGGAAATGTTCATGACGTAATTTGATAACATGAAACGAACCAACTCTGTTTTCAAGAGAAAATTGTGAAGAATAACCTTTCTTGATAAGAATATTTTAAAAATAACTATCAAAATAAATTTAATTGTTTTTAGCCATATTTAATCATGATTTGACAAAAATAACCTTGAAATTATTTCAAATAAATTAAATCATTCATCACAATTTCTCTCTATTTGTGCTTCTAACTTCTCTCTCACTATACCACTTTTTCAAAGTTTATCAATTTCTCTCTTCGACGTTCGTCTGTTATGTTTCTGATTTCTCTATCGCATTTTTAGATTTTTCTTTCTTGTGCTTTTAAGACACCAAGCAATGGTTTTGATATGCTTAGGTGAGTGGCTATTTGGAGAATTTGATTTTTAGGTATTTTGGATAAAACTAAAACGGCATAAATGATATTAGATGTTTGAAATAGCTCTTAATTGAATCAATTCAGGACCTAGACACTAATAAATTGAAAATTTTGAAATTTATAAACCTAGGTTTTCAAAGAAATTTTTTTTTATTTTTAGTTGAAATAGGTGTTTTAGATAAGAAAATTTGTGTTTTGATTTATGAAAACATGTTAAAAACACTTTAATCGGTGTCAAATTGTCAAAAAAACAAAAAGAAATAAAGAAAGTTGAGAAGATTTGAAGTTTTGATTCGTAAGTAACAACAACATTTTAGGCATTAAAGTGTAACAAATTATTTTTGAATATAGTGTGTAACAACAATATTTTTTCAACATGGCGTGTAACAACAATATTTTTTTTTCAACATGGTGTGTAACAACATTTTTTAACCATGGTATGTAACATATTTTTGTACATGGCATGTAATAACAGTATTTTTTTTAATATAGCGTGTAACAACCTAACCATGACATTAAACATGTTTTTGTACATGACGTGTAACAATAATATTTTTTTTTCAACATGACGTGTAATAACCTAACCATGGCGTGTCACATGTTTTTGTATATAGCATGTAACAACCTAACCATGAGGTGTAACATATTTTTGTACATGGCATGTAACAACTTAACCATGACGTGTCACATGTTTTTGTATATAGTGTATAACAACTTAATCATGGCGTGTCACATGGTTTTGTACATGACGTGTAATATCATAACGTGTAATTTCATTAAGAGTAATTTTGTCCAACTTAATTAAAAAAAGTTAAAATTATAAATAGGACTATTTTTAAAAATATCTTATCTTTAAGGGTTACTTTTAAAAATGCTCCCTATTTCAATGTCCGATTTGTACAACTTTTGTTTTAAGTAGTAAAAGATATTAAAATCCCAAATTCGAAGACAACAAACAAAAATCAACCCATGACGTTGATATTTGAGTTCTGAACCACCGAAAGAATTAAAAAGCCTAAAACCACACCAAAACCTGACCCTTGCAAGAAGTAGCATTTTGAGACTTTGAGCATGAAATGATGATTTGGAGAATCATGGAAAATGACACTTAGGCCTTCAAGGCTTTTTTATTCTCCCTTTAAAAAAAAGGATTTTACCCTTTTTTCCTTTAATGGTAACTTGACTTGTTATTTTTCCAGAATTTATGAAAATAGAATCGAATAATCATTATTATTCCATATATTAATTGAACAAATTCATATCAAATTGAACAAATTCATATCCAGTTCTCTTTCAACATGACAATAATTGCACATTCAAAAAAACAAAAAGGAATTGATGAACATAGTTTTAATAGGTTTATGCTTGCCAAAAAGTTATGAAAAAAATTTATTAAATGCCTTACTGTAAGGAAATCTCTCTGGAATAAGTTTTTATTTTTTAAAAACTTTACTTCATGTGTTGCACCTGAATGATTTAACATGTACTATCATTTTTGTTTATGTAAAAATTTTAATTTTTTTCAATAATGAAAATTATAGATAAATAGTCATTTATAATGAATAACATAAATATTGTGTAGATAATTGGTATATGAAATAATTAAATTAAATTTAGTTTCTTTAATTTTGATAATATTCTTTTAAACTCACGTTTACTTAGATGGTTTTATGTTTTAGCAAGAGGATCATTTACAATAATTTTAAAAATTATATTATTATCAACAGTTTATATTAGCATATTATAGTTTTCTTTTAATATGAGTTTCAAATTTTCAATGATTTGTAACAATATACCAATAACTATGACAATTATCTTTTATGAAGACAATTCATAATTGAACTAATAATTAAGAGCAATATATGATTGTTATGCTTAAATCACTTCTTGATTCATTGTTCTTACAAAACAATAATGTCTATGAGTTGGCAAGTGGAGTTAAAGTAGTCAGCAATCTTAGAATTTTACTGCAACTATTTCTATTCTTGTCTTATTGAATTTTGGTCTTGTCATCTACCTTATCTCAAATGATGGGCCGAGCTGATTGCGTATGTGGATTTGTAAATATTAGAATTTTGAGAGCACGTCATATGTGTGAGCAAGAGCAACTCACATTTTCTACGACTACATGGCATTATATTATAGATATACTCTATAATGTATGTGATTTGAAGGAGAAAGGTGGACTTGGTTTGGTTAATTTGGAGGTCTGGAATAGTGCTCTGCTATCTAGATGGTTATGGAGGTTTGGTACTGAAAAATATTGTTTGTGGAGAGAAATCGTGATAGCCAAAAACAGCTACTATCCGTGTGCTCTCCAACCCAATTCTAATGTGTCTCGTAACTGCTCTAACCTTTGAAAAAATATAATTTACCCTTTAATGCCTACTAACAAATCCTTTTTGTAGGTTTCTTCTAACATGGGATTTAATGTAGGTGATGGGAAAGCTATCATGTTTTGCTCAAGAATGAATTTCCTACAATTTATGCGTTGATAGTTAATTAATCTGGCGTGCTATGTGAGTTTGGTGAATGAAGAAATTTTGAAAGGCATTGGAGGGTTGAATTATGCCGTAATTTATTTGGGTGGGAAATGCATCAATGGACGGTTTTGTGGTCTCTTTTAAAGTAGCATTTGTTGAGTAAGAAATTAAGTGATAAGATTGTGTGAAAACCAACTTCCAGTGGTTTGTACTCATTGAAATCCTTCTGTCAAGTGGCTCGATTTACACAAGGGGATCAATGTATAATATGGAAGAAGCTTTGGTTGGGTTATACTCCTTACAGAGTTGCTGTGAAGGATGAATTAGCGAGAAAAGGCCTTTTTAAGGAGGCTTAGACCCTATGTGTGATATGTAATAATGGCCGAGAATCAGTTTGTCATTTGTTCTTCTCATGCAATGAAATTTGGAAATTTTGGTGTTTAGGTCAACAATTAGGGGGCTACAATGGGTACCATTTAAGAATTCTCAAAATTTGTTCTTAGAGTGGAGAACCTTCATAAATGGAGGTGATAGAGGTAATGTATGGGTTCTTGCTTTTTATGCCATTTATTGGTCAATCTGGAAGTTTCGGAATGATATGATTTTTAATGAAAAAATTTGGGATGCTAATCAATTGTTTGATCTTATTAAGCTAAGGGTAGCTGTATGGGCAAAATCTAAATGGCCACACGTAATGAACTCTGCAGAGTATTTAATTTGTTGTCCGGAAAATATTTCTAATATTTAGAAAAGAATAGTGTAGTGGTTGAAAATTGTTTGACGTGCTCCTCTAATAGGTTGGTGAAAATTTAATGTGGACGAAGCTTATGCTGGTAGCTCAAGACAAGCTGAAATTGGAGGTGTGCTTTGTGATAATTTTGGTAATATAAAAGCCAGATTTTCTAATTAGCTATTCATGAAGCTTTCTATATTGTTCCTAATAACATGCAAAATACTCATTGCAAGCTATGAATTAGAAGTTATTCGGTCAATGCGGTCTTATGATGCAATAATCATGAGCATGTACTTGGCGAGATAGGTGGCTAATTATTAACATGGAAGGCTTACAAAGAAATATTAAATGTTGGAAAATATCACATGTTCTGAGGGAAGCTAATTGTGTGGTTGATAAGCTTGCAAAGGAGGGAATTTTGAGAGGTTCGGATTTACTTGAATCCTAACTGTTTTGATTAGGCGAAATTTGATGGATTCAGATGAATTTATATTTCACAAAATAGAAGTGGAATTGAGTTGAAACTAGTTACCGTGATAGAGTCTTATTTTAATTTCAAACTTCGCAATTTAAAATGGCCTCTGAGATTGTGGATAAGTGAAATTCTCATCCTAATAAGAGTCCTAGCTAAGCAAAAATAATAATTGGAGGTTAGATTTTATCTAATTATTATTTATTAGCTACAGCCGCCTAGAAAGTGGAGTTAAAAGGAGTTCAGGTAGGATAAGTATTTTATTCTGCCTTGGTCTTTTACTTGGTTTAGGATTGGAATTTAAATCTTGATGGGGTTTGAAGCCTTGTTGGAATTTGATGGTTGCTTGGACACGTTGCAGCTGCATTGATAATGTATGATCAAGGTTGTTACATTCGTCATCTCTAGACAGCATTATATTTAGGCAGGGGGCACGATTCGGACATGCATATCTCAATGCTTGAGGATTGTTCAGCAATTATTAATTTGGTTAGAAGTTTTATCATGATGATTTTTGGATAGCCTCTTCCTTCAGACACTGTAGATGCGCAGTTATTTTTGTCCTACGATGCTGTGGATTATTCAATAATTATTTGGACACTAGCTATGGGATTTTAATGACATTGAGTTCATTAAAAGACCACATTTCCGATCTTAGATCTCCCTAGTTTTATGCCTGATTATGTACGGGATTTTTTTTGGGACAAATTTTGTTTTAGTCTGTAGACACCTTTTTTTATAATAATATAAAAATATTAATAAATAATAAAAAAAATTTAAAAAAATAGAGAAAATGTCAAACTGCCTTTAGAGCATTCAATGCTCTCTGAGGCAGCTGATTTGGGGTCACCTCCCAGCGATTTTCTTTGACTTGAAGGCCACCCATCTTGAAATCATGCTGAGAAGAGCATGATTGCTTGGACAATTAGATTCTATAAGAACCCTAAAACTCTGGTACAAAAGGGAGAAGAACAAAAAAAACTTTTTGGGAGATTTTGAAAACCAGATCCAAAAACAACAAAAATCCCATTCTCTAAACCAAAAAAACCACAAAATCAAACCCAAAGCAAATAAAAAAAAAACCTAAGTTTTCTAGTAGCCAAGAACCACAATCCATAATCAAAAAAATAAAAAAATAGATTAGAAAAACAAATAAAAAAATGAAATAAGAGAGGTAGTGGGTGGTTGAGGATCGGTAGTCTGGTTTTCTGTGAGGGAGAAATTGAAGGTTTTGGGAGGTGGAATCTTGGAAGGTCGGCTTAAGAGAGAAGAGATTTGAGCGGCGCAGAAAAGGGGAGAGTGAGCGGCGTAGAGAAAGAGAGAGTGAGCGACGTCAGAGCAAGGGCGAAGAGAAAGAGAACTGGGTTTTCAAGTAGCTGACACAGAGAGAGGGAGAATTGAGTGTGGGAGGAATGACATTTAGTGGGAGAAAGTGATTGGAAGAGAAAGAGGAAGAAGAAAAGTAAAGAAAAGAGCTAAAAAAAAATGGGGGGTCAGTTGGGGAGAGCCTCTAAACGGCACTGCACCATCTGGGGAACGAGAGGCTTTTCCTTTTGGGCTTCCCACGGTGCAGCAACAGTGGACCCTTTGGAACCAAACTGGACTGGAGGTAGCTTTTGAAGCCTAGTGGAGCTTGAACCCATTTGGAGCAATGGGTTAATTTCAACCCAATAAGTAATGGATCTGTTTATTGAACAATATAAATATTATAATAATATAAAAATATTAATAAATAATGAAAAAAAATTTAAAAATGAAGAAAAAAACAAAGAGGCCTCCATTGTCAAACTGCCTTCAGAGCATTTAATGCTCTCTGAGGCAACTGATCTGGGGGTCACCTCCCAATGATTTTCTTTGACTTGAAGGCCACCCATCTTGAAATCATGTTGAGAAAAGCATGATTGCTTGGACAATTGGGTTCTATAAGAACCCTAAAACTCTGGTTCAAAAGGGGGGAAGACTAAAAAAAGAACTTTTTGGGAGATTTTGAAAACCAGATCCAAAAACAACAAAAATCACATTCTCTAAACCAAAAAAAACCACAAAATCAGGCCTAAAGCAAATAAAAAAAAAAACCTAAGTTTTCTAGCAGCCAAGAACCACAATCCACAATAAAAAAAATAAAAAAATAGATTAAAAAAACACAAATACAAAAATGAAATAAGAGAGGTAGTGTGTGGTTGAGGATCGGTAGTCTGGTTTTCTGTGAGGGAGAAATTGAAGGTTTTCGGAGGTGGAATCTTGGAAGGTCAGCTTAAGGGAGAAGAGATTTGAGCGGCGTAAAAAAAGGGAGAGTGAGCTGCATAGAGAGAGAGAGAGAGAGAGGAGAGAGAGAGAGCTAGCATGATTTATCGACTTGGTTGCCTTGCATGATTTGAATGCTATATTGATATTGATAAATCTAAATGTTTAAGGATAAACATTTTTGAGAGAGAGAGAGGAGAGAGAGAGAGCTAGNCCGGAGCAAGGGCGAAGAGAGAGAGAGAGAGAGCTAGGTTTTCAGGTAGCCAACATAGAGAGAGGGAGAATCGGGTGTGGGAGGAACATCATTTAGAGGGAGAAAGTGATTAGAAGAGAAAGAGGAAGAAGAAAAGTAAAGAAAAAGAGCAAAAAAGGGGGGGTCAGTTGGGGAAGCCTTTAAATGGCACTGCACCATTTGGGGAAGGAGAGGCTTTTCCTTTTGGGCTTCCCACGATGCAGCAACAATAAACCCTTTGGACCCAAACTAGACTAGAGGCAGCTTTCGAAACCCAGTGGAGCTTGAATCGTAGCAGTGGGTTAATTTCAACCCAATAGGTAATGGATCTGTTTATTGAACAATAGATTGGGTTTGAAATGTTGGAGTTGTGATATATTAATTTCTTGTTTATTAGTTATGTTAGTGTTATTCTTTTTTGAAATGGTCTAAAATTTATATATATGAAAAGAAATATATGAAAGCAAAAAATGGAAATCTATAACATAATAGATAGTAGACTTAGTAAATTAAAAGATATACATATATATAAAATAAATAATAAGATGTCACAAATGGCTAGGAAATGATAACGTTAATAGTAAAAATAGTAAAAGATGTTTTAGATATTTTGTTAGTCATAAAAATTGGGATTTGGAAGAACATGTGTAGAAATAAGTGAATAAATAATAAGAGAACCCATAATAGATTTAGCTTAGTTTTTTAAAAATATATATATGTAATAATGGTAAGTGAATGAATAGGATAAGATAAAAAAATAATAAAAAAGGGAAAAAATTTATAGTATAAATGTATTTAAATACCTGTAAGTATAGTAAAATACATGATGCAAATATAAAGACCATAAAAAAATGAAATGATTATTTTGAGTGATCCAATGATAGAATTTCACCTAAAAAGGGGCAAAGAGTTGCTTCTTTCGAGTGGATTTCTTAGGTGCTAGGTTTGAGACGAATTTTCACTGAATCGTCGGGATAAGTCCGAACTCTATACTCCAATACCATTAACTCAAATAATCGTTGTTTAAAATGGGAGAAGGAAATATTTATAGTATAAATATATTTAGATACTTGTAAGTATAATAAAATATATGACGCAAATATAAAGATTATAAAAAAATGGAATGATTATTTTAAGTGATCCGAGGATAGAATTTCACCTACAAAGTGGCAAAAAGTTGCCTCTTTCAGGTGGATTCCTTAAGTGTGGAGTTCGAAACAAATTTTCACTGAAGCGTTGGGATAAATCCGAACTCCATGCTTCAATATTCATTAACTCAAATAATCATTGTTTAAAAACTATACATTAGAAAAAAATAATTAAAAATAATAATAAATATATAAACAAGGCAATAAATCACCATAAACTATTAAACATATTATTACATGAATCATGAACCAACTAGATTAATAAACGCGATCATGTAGATATCATCATTTTATCATGTCATAGCATGCTACGTTTATCTTGTTAATGAGGCGAGAATTACGATGATGGTATTTCCTCGAAGAGCTCGTAGAAACGAGCTCTTCCCGGGATATCCCTAGGTGAGGAAAATCTTGACATTTTACCAAAACGTTGGGATGGTCTACGAATGATTTTTCAATAAAAGATTACCGACCTCATCATTTAAAATTGGACAAATCATAACATCATTTTATGACTGCATCACGTGCATCCGTGAAACCGACTAAAAGATTCAATCAAATAACATAATAAAGAATTAATTAATAAGAAGGATTAAGGAAACACAGGAATAAAATCAAGGTAGGCTACAATAGGATAACTTAAGATTAAATGGTACTGTTCGTGGAACGGGCGTTACGGAGGTGCTAACCTTTCTCTATGTGTAACCGCACTCCCGAATCTATCTTTAAAAAACGTGGACCAGTTCTCGTTCTGTCAACAGACCTAAAATTAATTTAGGACTTCGTTGATTAGAATCAGGTTAATAGGTGGCCAATCACACCTAAATAAAAAAAAAAGATTGGTGGCGACTCCTAGTTATTTTATTTTCGCCCACGTCTAGCGGTCGAGTTCCCGGACCCGGCATGTTGCGACATAGTCCTCAAAGACAAAGTGTTTTTGAAAATAATTTTCATTTTTAATTTTAACTATTTTTAGTCAAAAGAAAAGATTTTTGGACAAAATTACTTTTCATGACAACTCCTCATATTCAAGTCCACGTGTCGAAAAATATGTCGTTATACACCATGTTGAAAAAAAAAAAGTTGTTACATGCCATTTTCTTTATGATTACAAGAAATGTAACAAATAAAATAACCTCAAAAGCTAATTATCCAAATTTGAGGATTTTGGATAATATCTTCTTGTCTAAATCCATTTCATCCCAGTAGTAAGGTTGACCTTGAATAATTTTTCAATACATCTTCCTTTCCATGTCAAATTCCTTTTTGATTTTAAACTTTATCTCTATTGTGAAGGTGTTTAACTCCAAAAGTTTATATTTTAGTGAAATACAAAGATAGAGATCAAGTTACACGTTATATTTAAAAATGTTGTTATTACACTTTATTTATAAAAAAAATATTGTTACAATTAAAAAAAAAGTTGTTACACGTTTTAACTCCAAGAGTTTTATGTTGTAGTGAAATACAAAGGAGCAAGTTACATGCCATGTTTAAAAAATATTATTGTTACACGCCATGCTCAAAAAAATTGAGCAGATGTTACGCACTTTAACAGAAGATGTTACACACTAAAACTTTAGCACTAGATGTTACATGCCAATGCCAAAGCTTCAGCACTAGATGTTACATGCCAAAGTCAAAGCTTCAGCACCAGATATTAAATGCCAAAGCTTCCTTCTTCCTACTATTGTTACACGCCAAGGCATGAATCACTTTGTTATTGCCAAGGCATGTTCTATCAGACTTAAATCACTAAAAAACTCAACACCAATAAACCCAAGAATATGTTGTTACTTACTATGTCATACTTTTTGGGAATAGAAGGTTTTGTGAATGTAAACCCAAGAATATGTTGTTACCTTCCATGTCATGCTCTTTAGTTTGTGGATTAAAGACGATATGGCGAGATAACGAGAGATAGACAGAGAAAAATGGTGATGGTGGTAAAATTATAGAGAGCCTAATAACTAGATAAAAAAATGGGGAGCACAGTAGACGAATGGCGGGAGAGAAAAATGAAAGTATTTAATTTTTTTGAAATGGTTTTAAGGGTATTTTTGGTCATCTCATAGCTAAAATTGAGTAAAAACAGTTAACTTTATATTGAAGGTTATTTCTAAAATAAGCTTACGAGGATGACCATGTCTCACAATTTTCTCTTTTTTTTATTTTTGCTTTTATTTCTTTCTATTGTAACTCCAGCCCAAAGCTTTCTTCTAGCTTTGGCAAGCAGCAATAAAATTGTATACCTTTCAAAAACAAAAAGATTCTAAAAATAAGTAGAAAAAGTGTTCTTGGATTTTTTGGGTTTTGAAATTTTTACGTTTGGACCTAGGGATATTGGATATGTTTTTGAGAAAAACGATTCCAATTAAAAGAAAGAGGAAAGTCTTCCAAAGAGGAAACTCTTAGCAAGCACAAGAGAGAACACAAGAACTCCAAAAATTTTTTCTTTGCTTTTTTTATTTTCTTTAGATTTGGGAGAAATAGTGAGGATTTTGAGAAAACTAAGTTAATAGGGTGAAAGAGGGGATCAAGAGGGATTTTGAGATACTTTTGGATTTTTTCCAACTGTTCATTGGCATAGACCGACCATTGATTGCAGTTGACCGTTGATCTTCCTTTCACTAGCTTTGACCAGGTTCATGTTGACTTAACTTTTAGCCCATAGCCCATTTGCAATGTTATGCTCTCTCTAAAAGAGTAAGCCTAGTCTACTTTTTTAACTTAAGTTTTTGTTTTTCTTTTCAATTTTTGTTTATACAAGCAAGTTTTTAGGATATTGGCATTGTCCAATATTCTACAACTTCCTTTCAATATGGTAATTGTAATACTATCCAAATTGTTCAAAATGATGTGTTTCATATATGCATCAAATATATTGAAATTGATTGTTATTTTTTACGTCATCATGCGATTCAGGAGACCCTTCATCAAACATATATATATATATATATATATATATATATATATATATAATGTAAATTAAGA
>NC_030855.1:12781460-12794993 GCF_000208745.1 Theobroma cacao
TCTAATTTCACCTTAAAATTCCTATTTGAACAAGTTCGAGGCTTAATCGATTTAATGGTACCATTAGAGGCAATATCGTCTTTTAACGAATTTCTCGAACTTCCTAAATAAACAAACATTCTATCGAGCATGTGAATAGATATTATAATTATTTTACAAAGCAGGGTTTGACAAAAGCACTACCACCCCTATCAATAATAAGCTAGGTTACTACTCCACAAGGTGCCTAGCCAAACAAGCAACTGATCTATAAAACAAAACAAGGAAAAATAACAGGTGAGTCACAAAGACTCTATCAGTGGATACAGGGAAGGGGACAAGCCAAGGGAAAGAGTTTTTTCAATAAACCATTGTTTGCAAAAACAGCATGATATTCATAAATATTTGCATAAATCCTTTCAACGTCAATAATCTCATTTCAACATTTACCATAAGCGCATTTGAAACTTATATGCAGAAAAGAGAAAATAATCATATATAACTCCACTTACAAAGCATTTGCAAAGAGAAAATGGAAGAGAGTTATTGAGCCCACAAGTTTAATATCATTCATAACATGAATGCGTCATTTGATAATCAATCATCTCACCATTTCCACATAAGTAAAATAATCATCAAATCACCAAACATATGTATCATAATATCCAAAATATATATGAGTAGTCAATTTATACTATTGACAAAAGATATGGAGAAGATAGGTACTTTCACCTTATTCATCCTTATGGTACTCTTACCCACACACCGAGCTTTAGAAGGGGAAAATATGGGTACATTCGCCTAACTTGACCATGTGGTATTCTTATCCCCACACTAGGTTTTAGGAGGGGAAAAGATGGTACATTTGTCAAACTTGACCTTGTAGTATTCTTACCCCCACATCATGTTTTAAGTGGGGAAAATTGGTACGTTTGCCCAACTTGACTTTGGGGTATTCTTACCCCCTACATCGGGTTTTATTCAATTCATAACACCATGGGAATTCATACAATAATCCACCAAAACCATCCATCATACGTCACATCTTGACATTCATCTATTAGATTCAATATTGGCATCATTACATCCACATAATACTTAAATGGTGGAGACTTATTCATCCACTTTCACAATCCATTTTAATGGGCATTATAGTAACCACATTCACTTTTACACGTAGGTGTCTTTAATTATCCACACTAGCACATAAGCCCTGGTGATTCCTCTAATGATCCACAATCACATTTGTTTAGGTGGTTATCTATTAATCCACCTAGATCTCTGTTTAGCCATGCACCAATTGTGCAACATACATATAATCGAAGAGTATTTGAGTGAAAACATTCAAAAGAATTTGTCCCTTTATTGAAAACTAATATGTAGTAGAGTTATTTACATACATAATAGATTTGTAAACTTTTTTGAAAACATTTGTTCTCTAACATTTAGATTTGTCAATATCACAATAGCATTATTATGAAAGTAAATCCAAGTTGATAATTCATGCTAGCTTTATCATACAAAATACTTTAAAAAGTGTACCCACTTACCTTTGAAAGTCGACTTCTACCAAGAAGTGAAATTCTACCCTAGCGAAATTCCTAGAGTTTCAACTATTCCTAAAAATCTAGCAATTATTGGAATCAATACTTAGTCTAGGAATTGCATAATAATCATCCTAAGCTCTTTCGAAACTATTCAAGTACATCTAAAATTAATTTTCTAGACTAAAATCACTACTCTTCAAATACCCATATATTTAAATCCATTAACTCATTATCCTTACCTTAAGTGAGCTTTAAATCAAGAGAAAAAGCCATCAAATCCTTGAGTTTGAAGGAATCAATAAATTTGGAACAAATAATAACATTTTTAGAGTTGGAAACCTAGATTCAAAAAGTGGAAAACATCATCTTTGTTGTAAAAAATCCAAACTCAAGCTTTAACCATATAAAATGATGATTCTTGATAAAAATCAGTTAGAAGTGGTTGTAAAGTGAGGTAAAACTAAGGAAAAATGGCTAGGTGTAGACATTAGTTTTTTTTAGGTGAAATAAAGATTATAAAAGAAAAAATGAGAAAAAAGCAAAAAATGATAATGAAAAGAATGAAAATGTACGACTGGCAGGGTGCGGACGATATGCAGTGCCAGACGTGAAAAACTCGTGTCTGGCAAAAGGTGGAAAATGGCACCCCGTGAACATAATCGGGGTATAAAGCAATGGAAAAACCCACAACATAGGAGGAGAGCAATAAAAAAAAAACCTAGGGAATCCTTAGCAATCTGCGGACCAAAAATCCTAAGCTTCCTAGCAGCCACAACAATCCACAAATCAAAAAATATACCAAAAAAAATTAAAAAATACACAATGGAAGGAGGAGAGTAGCTGTGCTTTTGGGGGATTTTTGGTTAGTTTTTATTAGGGTAGATTTTGATTTTTGGGGGATTTTGTTGCCACCAGATAGGAAAGCTTTAAGGGGGTTTTTGCGCCGCCGCTAACGGGTAGCCAGAGGTCTTAGCGATCGACGGTAAAGGAAAGAAAGGTGGTTTTAGGGCTGCCGCATAGGAGGCTTGGGTTTCTAGCCGCTGTCGGGGTGAGTGAAGAAGGCGGAGTAGCTGATCGGTAGGATAGAGAAAGAGAGGACCAACCGCGCCAAAGGGAGGGTCTATCGGTGCTATTTTTGGAAAGGATTTAAAGTTTGGGTGAAAGAAAGCTTTTGGGCCACCGATTATTAATGAGAGAGAGTCAGAGTGAACGACGATGAGAGAGAGGCCGACGGAGGGGGCAAAGGCCACAGAAGGGAGAGAGAATAGAAATCAACGAGTATAGAGAGAGAGAGAGCCGATCGCTGCGGCACCAGGTCCGGCGAAAGATGACCTGTAGTTCCTGAAGGTTACCACCAGTGAAGGATTTTTTAGAGAGAGAAGAGAGAGTCCGACGGGTAGAGAGAGAAATTGAAGAAGGAAAATGAAGAGAGAGGAAAGAAAAGAATGGTTTTATACCTAGGTTTAGATTGAAACGACGCTGTTTTGGAGAAGAACCTCAGGAAACCAAAGAAGTCTGAAATGACCTCGTTTGGATGGAAGGAAAGGCTTCCGATTAAGCACTAAAATAGTGCATTTCAAAGGAGGTTCAGTGAGCCTTTGAGAGGCAGACCGATTGGGCCAGCTCATTATGTTGGGCTACTGTCAACCTATCGAAGGTATACACTTTACTTTTTCTAGTTTTGATTTTGTGATGTTGTGCTTGGTCCATTGTTTAGATAGGAAGATAATTAGTTTTTTTGATCAATTAGAATAAAAGATAAAATATATAAAAATTATCAGATGACAAGAGAAAATATATAAAGTGAAAAAAAATATAAAAATAGATAAAGATGAAAATAAAATTTTTAAATATATATACAAAAAATGGGATAAGATAAAAAATTATTAATATAAATAAGATAATTATTTAATTCTATACCGATGATGGGATGATTGGTTAAGACGCGAGGAGTCGCAATCTCGGGCTAATTTTCCTTAGGTTCGGAATCCGAATTAAGGCTCAACCAGTATGATGGGAGGGTTTCGATTTTGAGATTCTGAGATTTTTATTTTAAATAAACAAAAATTTTACTACATAAAAATTAGTTGAAAAATAATAAATTAAAAAATAAAAATTAAATATATAAAAATAGATGCAATATTTAATTTATTCAAAAACTAAAATAATAATTAATTTCACAAACATAACATATATTTCTATTGTATCATGCATATCATTGCATATAGATATTTTTGTTTACGAGTTAAGTCCCGATGATGGGATTTTTCGAAGATCTTGCGAATGTGAGTTTCTCTCGGAAAGCTCCCTAGGTGAAAAGATGTCCCCGGGTCCCACCAGTATGATGGGAGGGCTCGGGAAACATCTTTAATAAAAAGGCTTTTGCTCGTAATAGGTTCATATTCACAAAAACATTATTTTTAAAGAAAAACATACGATAACCCCGACAATGGGATTTATTTGTCGAATTTGCGAAGGTGAATTTCTCGGATAATTCCCTAGGTGAGAGAACAACCTATATCCCACCAGTATGATGGGCGGATCTGGGAGAACGTCCTCGATAAAAGGTTATTCGTTCGACATATTTTTATCTCACGCCATGCATTTCATCTTGCCTCACACTTGCATTTCATTTTAGAATCAAATAAAATAATTTAATAAAATTAGAGATACAATAAGCAAGTTATAGCTAAGGAAATATGATGAACTTAAAGATTAAAGCCCAATAGGATAATCTAAAAATGGTACCGTTCATGGAGCGGGTGTCCCGGGGGTGTTAATCTTTCCCCGAGCGTAACCGTACTCCCGAACCTAGATCTAGAAAAATGTAAACCAGTTTAAGATTTTTTTAACGGGCTTAAAATTAATTTAAGACTTCGTCGATTAGAATCGAGTCAATAGGTGGCCAATCACACCTAAGAAAACAGATTGGTGGCGACTCCTAGTTTTAGAGTTTTCACTCACGTCTGACGGTCGGGTTCTCGGACCCGCACGTTACGACAGCTGGCGACTCCACTAGGGACGTCGAGAGTTGAACCCTTAAATAATAATAGGTTATCCAAGGCTTTAAATAATTCGATGTTTCCTTAGTGTTAATGATTTGTTCTGCATATTTTGTTTGGTGCATTGGTTTATTTCGCATTTGTTATTCTATTGCTTTTAATAATTGTGGGGATTTAGGATAGAGGGATATGAGATTGTTACTCCGAACTCAATGTTTTCCTTCACACACACGGCACATTTTTGCATTCATGCATAAGCCCTTTACCTGGGCATTATCCATTTTTAGGAAGGAGTTTAGTAGCTACGCTCTCGTGAGGTGATAACCTCCGCACGGGTTAGTGAAGATTCCCACTCAAATCGAACCTAGTTTGTTTGAAACCTGTAATGGGTGAGGACCGGGGTACCTTACTAGTCCGCGTGGACGACAGTGAGGAACGATTTGGGAACCTTTAGCTCCGTTTGTAACCCAAACTCGACATATAGAAATTGTGAGTAGCCTTCCTTTAGGTAGAGCCATTCCAACATACTATGAAAGAGGTACCCTTAAATAGGAACACATGAAGGAATACTTATCAGTCTCTCTATTTTGATTTCTTGCATAACATTATGGAAATAATGAAAAAAAAATGAAAAAAGAGGAATTGTAGAGTGGATGAATATGTCAATATCGACAATAATTTTGACTATTTTTCCCTAAATGGCATCCTAGTCAGTCTAAAAAATATATAGGTAAAATAAATAACAAAAAGGGAGTTCTTTTCTTCAAATAATATCTTTTAAAAAAAGAAGAAGAAAAAAATAGTAAGGAAAAGAAAACAAACAAAGTCTTTTCTTTTATTTCTTTAGTTCTTTAAAAATTATGAAAATAAAAAGAAAGAAAAAAGAAAAAGAAAGAATAAAGAGTAAAAAAAAAAAAGACACAAGGATTTTAATTTTGAATAGATCTTCCACTTCTCATTTTACATGATTAAAGAAAAATGGTTTTTATTGTACTCGCATTGCATGTACAGTGTTTAAATTTTCTTACATTTTGGGGGTACTCCATTGCATATCATTTCATCCATTCATCAAAGCATTATTGCATTTCATGCATTCATACACATGACATATTTGCATCCATATCCATATATTCATTTTTTCTTTATTTTTAGCCATATTTATTCCCTTAATAAAGAACCACACAGTTTTATTAGGTTTGAAGGATATAGAATAAATCCACATTTATGGAAAACATCTAGAAAGGTTTCAGTCAAATTTCAAAATTCCTTTTCTAATTTATTTGAGTAAAAGGGGTTGAAGGATATGGAACATCAATTGGAAGCAAGGATAAGCGCACTAGAGCCCAATCAAGAGGAGTTCGGACATGATCTTCGAGAGATGAAAAGACAGATTACCAAATTGATGGAAATGGTTGAACGTCTCAACAAAACCAATGGAATTCACCCTCAAGAGTTCCAATCACTTTAAACTGAACCACGCCTCAAGCAACCATTGAAGGAAGGCCAATTTGTCCTTGATAAGACCAACATTTCACTCAGTGACCCAAGTAAAGATTAAGGTTTGGAAAAAGTTATGAAAGGGATGGACGAGTTGAATATGCAGATGGTTGAATTGAAGAGCTCAATATCCAAGACGGGACCTTTAGGCCCTACACCACCTTCAAACAGTGGTTTACCATTGAGCACATACTTCCAACCTACCACTTTTCAACCAACTTTTCAACCCATGAACATTGGTCTGCGTCCAAGTTTGCACCCCTGCCCAAACACTTTTCGTCCACCTTTTCAACAAGCTCCTCGAGCCCAATTGTTCACACCATCACCTACCACCCCTGTTCCTAGCCTAGGTATAATCCAAAAACAATCCAAAAAGAAACTACATAAACAATTGGATCCCATTCCCATTTCTTATAGAGAACTTTTTCACCAATTGGTTCAGGATCACCTTGTTGCTGCTATGCCTATAGAACCCTTGAAACCTCCATATCCAAAGTGGTACAATCCAAATGAAAGATGCGATTATCATGGTGGAGTCATGGGACATTCCATTGAAGATTGTACTGCATTCAAGCATAAGGTGAAAACATTGATAGATGCAAAGTGGTTTGATCCAGCAAAGATGGTCGGGTAGCGTGATAAGGTGTCTAAATAGGCGTCTAGGTGGTAAGAGTGGACTTTATTGGGACTTTTTCTTTTTGAGTAAAAGTTTTTGGGTTTTAGGACACTTAATGTTTAGACATGGTTATGCTTAACCTCTTTTGAAGTTTGTAAAAAATGGATTTATGTTAGTGAACAATTATCGAAAAATGAATATGTTCCTTGAATGGTGTAAGAAAATTATCACAATTTGGATCAAATGTGTCAATGATGGACCTTTCAGATTCCATTTAATCATATTCTGAATTTTGCTTCATAACAACAAGGAGGATTTCTCAAAAAAATAAAATAAAATAAAATACAAAAAATAAAAAATAAATAAAAAAACAAAAAAATGATGAAAAATGATGATTAATGGAAAAATAAATGTTTTACGCAACTTAGATTTTGTTGTAATCTCATCATAAAAAAAAAAAAAAAGAGTGCCCTGAATCATTCATCATCTATTGACTCATAAGTCATCCTGTCATGCATTGATTTTGACACTCATGCATTTATCATTCATCCACTTTTTTGTAAGTACTATCATTTGACTTTGCTACATACAATGAAAGGAGAGGCAACAATGTCATTGGTTTCATAGAATAAAAGATATTTTTTCAAGTTTTGTATAAAGAAGAAGTACATTTAGGAAGATCTTTAGTATTGAAGAACTTATCACTCAATCTAATTTGTTTCCATTTTGTGAAAAGATAAAAGCTCAAGAAAGCCCTTTGGCTATTTGTGTGATACGTGGACTCAAATTAAAATCATGGGGGACGAGCATTCAGAGAGAATGGATAAGACCGAGAAGAAGTAAAAGGAGATTATGGCCAGTTGTCAAAGATTCTAAAGCTAATGTCAGCCAACAAAGGTAAAAGAGTGGTAAGGAGTTCTAGTGCACCGAAAGAAGTTCAACCGTAAAAAACCAATACAGATCTAATGTATCCACCAGGGTTTACACCATCATCGGCAAGAAATGCTTCTGTCCCCATGCCACCAATGGGTCAATATCCATTTTTTGGGGTGTCAATGCCTACAGGGCCACCACCGACTTATGCCTAACAAAGGCCAATTGGAGGGGCAAGTCCTTCGGATCCCATCTCTGTACCTGATCTGGACAATCCGAAGAAACAAGAAAAGCTCAAGTGCGGTTCTGTCAAATCGAAGGATAATCTCGATACCCTCCAAAAGTTTGACTTGTTGGAGGAAAGATTACGCATGATAGTAGGTATGGGAATGTATTGCTCCATGGATGTGATTGAGCTCTGTCTCGTACAGGATGTGGTTATACCCCCTAAATTCAAAGTTTCAGACTCTGAAAAGTATGATGGAACCAAGTGCCCGGTCACACACATCACCATGTACTATAAAAGGATGGCTGCATATGCCCATGAGGACAAACTCTTGATTCATTGTTTTCAAAATAGCCTAACAAAGTCTGCTACTAAATGGTATGCTCAATTGGATAAGAATCACATTAGTTCTTGGAAAGATCTTGCAAGAGCATTCTTAGTCCAATACAAACATATCTTGGATATGGCCCCGAATAGGCTCTCTTTGTAGAACATGAAAAAGAAAGACACTGAGAGTTTTAAGGAATACGCTCAAAGATGGAGAGATGTTACTGTACAGGTTCAACCACCTCTCACTGAAAAAGAAACAGCAATGGTTTTTATTGGTACTCTACCGCCACCATACTATGATAGGCTAATCGAAAATGCTACCAAGAACTTAACGACATAGTGATTTCAGAAGAGATGATTGAGAATGCAATTAAGAGAGGTAAAATTGAAGAGAATAGTGTCAGTAACATGGAAAATTGTAATGCTTCAAAGAAAAGGAGAGGGGAGGAACGAGTTATTACATGTGAATAGCAACCATGGGGCATCAATCCATACCATCTTCATCCTGTATACCAACCTTCCTACCACACTCGGAATCATATTTCCCATAGCCTGTATCCCTATCAACCAATTCCACAACCAATTTTTCACCCTAAAGCACCCACACCTCCATTTATGCCTCAATCATTGCCAAAACCTAACCTTCGCCAATTGCCCATGCCAATCTCAAAACTTTTGCCTATACTAATTGAGAATCAATACCTTAGTCTAATGCCAATGAAGATAGTTCCAATCCCATTGGCAAAGAATTATGACCCTAATGCTAAATGTGACTATCACATGGGGGCAATTGGACATTCAACAGAGAAATGTAGGCAATTGAAAGAGAAAATTGAAAATCTCATCAAGGATGGCAGTTTGACTCTTAAGCTTATAGAACATTGGAAATCGGTTGTGCCATAGAGTGGGCTCTTGTTCGGAAGTTGAAAAAGCCTCATGTCTCAAGCAAATTACTTGTAGGAAATATGGATGATTCAGAGTTCTTATTTTGTAGTTAGATGCATGGCATGAGTAGGATTTTGTTAAGAGTTGTAATTGAAGCGTTAATGTTTTGTTAAATGAAAATTTTTAAAGTTTTATGATGTAATACAATTGATTCAATAAAGGTTTTATAATATGTTTTCAAGATCAAAAAATATAAAAAATTAAAAATAATAATAAAAAAGATGAAGGAAAAAAGGTTTTTGGCAATAAAATGTGTACATGATCTCGAAAGAATTGATGGTTACTGTTTAGAACAAACTTGTCCTTGCAAATATTTTCTAACCATTTCTTCAAACACTTTGGAACCCAAGACTATTCAAATAAGGATATTCAAGAACTTGAGTCCAAAAGGAAGCAAAGTTTTGAAGGTTTATTAACCTTATCATGTGGTACCAAAAGACAATGATCTTTGTCTAGGCGATGACCAATGTTATAATTGATTGTTTTGCAAAATTCTTTCTTTAAAAATCAAGCAAATCAGGCACTTTTGTAAAGACTCTGAAAGTGGTAGATTAATAAATGTCAAGACTATGCTAAAGTCTCAAATATGCCAAAACCTCTCAAATTTCTTTCAACTGTATGCCAAATGTGAACCTTTCAAAACCATCCTTGATCTTATTTTGGGGCATGATGATCAAAAGAACAAGATTGCCCAATACCTCCAAGATGCCTTGTCTTCAAAAATAGCTTTTTTCCTCACTCATTTAGCAAAAGTATTTCTTGTTCTAAAGAGAGAATCATGATAAGGTATTTTGATATTAGATCTTTGAAGGTTGTCCCTTGAGCCTTCATTTGAGTAGGTGATCAACAAAAAAAAAACATTCTTGATGAATCCTTTCACTTTAAAAAGGTTGATTCAATCTTCAGTTGAAAAAAAAAAAAAAAAAGTGAGAGAATGGTGAGAAAGTTGATAGTGACATTATGCACTTGAAATACTTGAATGGTGTCAAAAAGAAAAAAAAATTGAAGAAAAATCAACTTTTGATCTTAAAATACTCCTTTCTAGGGAATTGCTCTTCAATGTAAGTAACCATAGTTGAGAGGATAAATGGCCATGTTTCATTTTCCCTTCACAAATGAGAAATTATCCACTTGTTACCCCTTTGAGCCTATTACATTGTTTCAAAATGCACCTCAACCAAGGATCACTTCCCACATTGGGGGGCAATTGTGAAAAAAAATTTCTGTCAAAAGCATGGATGATAAAAGATTTATTCTGAGGGAAAAATGAACATCTTTTATATTATGGGGAATAAGTGCAAATTTGAATTCTTGAAAGTTTCGAACTCAATCCTTCAATGTGAAGATTGAAAGAATAAAAAAAAAGAAATCAAAATGAAAATTGAAAAAAAAAGGAAAAAAGAAAAAGCATAGAAGAGAAATGGTGGGAAAGGCATGCTCTAAAAAAGGATAATTGTCTTAAAAGAGTCCTCAGCACGATAATAAATGATCCTTCCTTTAATCACCTTTAAACATGTGTTTTGGGCCTTTGTATCCATTTATTTCAGAACCCTTAACCATAGCCTACATTACGTGCTTGAAGAAGTTCATTTTGATCAAGTGTGGGTTCTTAAATTGAAGAGCTATCTTTTAGAAAAAGACCATCACATAGAAGATGAAACCTTGACTTCTTTTCTTTGCTAAAATTACCTTCTTGAATCCCTTAAGTCATTTTGGACTAAGTTTGAGTTTTTCAAGTGCATGATGGAACAATCAATCAAAAGAAAAAAGAAGAAGAAGAAAAAAAAAGCAAGTGTGAAAGATGAAGCTTTAGGGTGAAAACCCGAAAGGGCAGTCTAGAGCGAAGATGAAAAAAAGAAAGAAAAAAAAAAGTGAGTGAAAAATATAAAGCTCTAGGGTGAAAACCTGAAAGGGCAGTCTAGAGCGAAGATAGGGCTTTATGAAGCCACTCATGATTCCAACTAAGGTGATAATAAGAAACACTAGAGATAGACCATTTCAAGACAACTGAATGCATTGGACACCTTCCTAAGGGTTTAAGACTCTCAAGCATCCTTAAAGATTCAAGCTCATTTGGAAAAAAATCCATACTGAATTTTGAGCCTATCTCTGTCAAAATAGCCTTATGCAATATTAAGCTTGTAATAGCTAGTCTTGACATTTATCATCTTGCCACATATCATGAGGTTTAAAGAGTGTCAAATTTGATTAAGATTTGAAAGGAATCTTTTTGCAAAAATCAATATACCTTTGTAAGCTCAAACAAAGAAACTTCAACTTTTCTTCTTTCCCTCATGAAATGGTGAAAATCTTTATTGTTTACCAAGACCTTGATGTGTTAAACCATCCAACCCATATGAAAGACCAGATTGTCATTTGGCTCATCCAAAATCATTTCAAATAGTAATCATCAATTTTCAAGAGATTCAAGTATCACATGTTGCAAAAATGTCAAATTGACTCAGTTTTGTTCCAAACTTGAACTACCTTTAGTCATAAAAAAAAATAGTTTTGCAAGGCAATTTTAGCAAAATTCAAGATGCTTTGAAAGTAATGGAGAGTTCTTCATTTTTGTAAAGTAACTTCTGCTATTGTAGTATGAAGATCAAAAGTTTTAAATGATGAGACAAGCATTTTTGTGAATCTTTTCTTAAGGATCAAGAGGCATGGAACCATTGAAATCAAATTTGAATTAGCACACAATCTCATGAGGGTATCCATCTTCGGGAAGTAACTTTAAGAATTGGGAATGATATGACAAGGCTAGCAAGAAAGTTATTTTGTGATAAAGTGATTGGAAATTGCACAAAAAGATCATAGAAGAGTGTGCAAAGATAGGAAGAATGGCTTTCAATAGAGGAAGACACTGAAACGAAATGATGAGATAAAGGTAACTTTTCCTCCTGTCATGCAATCATGCATGCATGCACATGACCATGCAACAGTGAGGTTGGAAATTTTCTATGCGATAGTCAATATTCACACATATTTCTATGCATTGGGAAAGGAAAAAATCCATGCAATAAAAAAAATTATGCAAAGACATCAAGCTTTGATTAATTTGAGAACCACTTTGAAACATTTCAGATAATTAATGTCAAGATTTTTAAAGTTACGTTGCCTCAGTTTTCGAGGAGCCACATTTCCTATGAAATATCCCATACTTTGCTATGGTGATAAATAAAGTTGAGCGAATGCAAATTGAGGTCAATTAAAATGTTTAAAAGTGATAAGAGACGAAAGGAGTAGTTTAGGATAAAATAGTTTGCAAGTGAGAAAATAATAATAAAATAATAATAATTTTATCGGAGGAGAATTGGTGAGATAAAAGGCGATTCGGAAGTCAAGTGAGGCATAATAAGGTATTTCAGGTACCAAGGAGACAAGATAAAATTTTTAAAATAAAATAATATTTTATTAATGAAATAATATTAAAATATTAATATTTAGCCTAATGTCGAAGTCAATCAAGAAGAAGGATCATATGGTTGATCCAAGTGGGGGAGAAGATGACAAGCCCAACTCTATAAAAATATTTGTCATGACATACATGTGATGGATAGCATGTTTGCATGCTAAGAGAGTCTCGAAAAAAATTTACAAAAGTCGATATTGTACCTAGAGGTACAACAAAGTTGATTTAAATCTCGAACTAGATCAAATAGAGAATTTACGATGAAATTAAGAATTTTAATGTCCCAGAATGGTTTAATATGGCAATTCGGAGTTCGAGGATCAATTTGGAGTCAAATCGGAATTTTCGCTATCCAAAGGCAAAATGGTCATTTGCCACCTGAGGACAAAATGGTAATTTTTAGAAAATATTTTTGGCCCCATTTAACTTATTGGAGTAAGATTTGAGGTTTAGAAGTGAAAAATTTTAATTTCGTTATAATTTGGAGTAAAAGGGTAAAATGGTAATTTTGCCACTCGGAATCAAAAATTTAATTTTCGAAAGGATTTTGATCAAATTTAATTATTTGGAGTGTGAAATAAGTATGAGGAGTGAAAATTATGCATTATGGCAAATTTTCAATTTTTGGGGTAAAAATGAAATTTTTGAAAAGTTCAGGGGCAAAGTGTAATTTTGAAAATTTGCTCCACCAAAACTTTGAAAAAAATCTGAAAATTTCACTTAACTCTTGGATAAGTCAAAAGGAATGCATGGTGAAAAAAAAAAAGTAGGACAAGTGGATGGTTAGAAAAAAAAATGAATTAATAAAATATTCAAAATATGAATAAAATAATATTATTCATTAAACTAATAAAAAAAAGGCATAAAAAAATCAGCCCATAACCCATTCTTCTTCTTCAACATTCGGCCAAGCAAGAAACAAGAGAGAGAAAGGAGAAAATAAAACCCTAGCCAAGAAATTTAAAGGGAAAATAGGTGGAAATTCAAAAATCAAGTGAAAAAAGGTAACATTTCTTAAATTTGTCTTGTGCTTTACCTTTCCCATGCATTTCCCATCATTTTTCATGGTTGAATCATGTGATTTGAGGATGATTTCAATTCTG
>NC_030855.1:12799997-12845744 GCF_000208745.1 Theobroma cacao
GTCGAGTAGGACGAGAACTAAGCTCGGAACTGCATTATAGAAAGTAAGAGTTCACAGTTTTACATCTTCTTGGTCAATTGGAGCCCACGTGTCATTGCAGATCAAAACTTATATTTTGGTTATCTGTATATTCATACAATTTTTACTTTACTTTCATGTGCGAAAAATTATTTACGAATATTTCTATAAAAATTTATTTTATGAGAAAATAGAATATTTTATTGATTATTTTTGAATAGTACTAGTTGTTAACATTTGCTTTCAAATGAACGTTTTAGATACTTATTTTGTTTTTAAATCATTAAATATATATTTTCTGCTTACCTACTACATTTTTAGAAAGTTTTGAGATTTTTGACGAAAAATTACGAAAATGCCCCTATGAGCCAGAAAATAATATTTTATTGTTCTTATTTGAAAATGACTTATGATTTTTTTAAATGCGAGATTTAATAATTGTTGCTCACTGGGGAGATGCGAAAGTTGATGCTAAGCCTTGCGGGGTTTCAATCGGCATTCGGGGTGAAGAATGTCTGTCGAGGCCTCGCGGCGGTTGTCACGGGCTCGATGGGGAGTTCCGGGTCGTGACATCCTAAATCCTCCGGGTACATTTTGAAGACCTCCGAGCACATTATTCTCTTAAATCCCAGGTGCATCTTTTAAAACCTCCGGGTAATTAATGTCAAGATTTTTTAAAGTTACGTTGCCTCAGTTTTCGAAGAGCCACATTTCCTAAATCCTTTGGGTACATTCTGAAGACCTTCGAGTACATTATTCTCTTAAATCCTTCGAGTGCATCTTTTAAAACCTCCTGGTAATTAATGTCAAGATTTTTTAAAGTTACGTTGCCTTAGTTTTCGAGGAGCCACATTTCCTAAATCCTCCGGGTACATTCTGAAGACCTTCGGGCACATTATTCTCTTAAATCCTCCGAGTGCATCTTCTCAAACTTCCGGGTAATTAGTTTCAAGATTTTTTAAGTTACGTTGCCTCAGTTTTTGGGGAGCCACATGTCCTAAATCCTCTGGGTACATTCTCAAGACCTCTGGGCACATTATTCTCTTAAAACCTCCGGGTACATTTCCAAAACCTCCGGGTAATTAGTTTCAAGATTTTTAAGTTGCGTTGCCTCAGTTTTCGAGGAGCCACATTTTTTTCTTAAAACCTTCGAGTACATTTTCAAAACCTCTGGGCACATTTTTCTCTCAAAACCTCCGAGTAATCAGTTTCAAGATTTTTAAAGTTACGTTGCCTCAGCTTTGAGGAGCCTCATTTAAACGATAAAAAAACAAAAAAAAAAGATCAAAAAAACAAAAAAATGAGAAAAACTTTGAAAGAAGAATTAATAAATTAAGTCGAACATAGTGTCTACGTCTTTGCACTATTTCGGATTACCAAAATGTGCAAAGAGGGGCAGCTGTAGACATTAGTCTTTTTTTTTTAGGTGAAATAAACATTATAAAAGAAAAAATGAGAAAAAAGCAAAAAATGAAAATGAAAAAATGAAAATGTACGATTGGCAAGGTGCGTCTGCACCTTGCCAAGCACGATATGCAGTGCCAGACGCGAAAAACTCGCGTCTGGCAGAAGGTGGAAAGTGGCATCCCATGAACATAATCGGGGTATAAAGCAAAGGAAAAACCCACAACATAAGAGGAGAGCAATAAAAAAAAAAAACCTAGGGAATCCCTAGCAATCTGCAGACCAAAAATCCTAAGCTTCCTAGCAGCCACAACAATCCACAAATAAAAAAATATACAAAAAAAGTCAAAAAATACACAATGGAAGGATGAGAGTAGCTGTGTTTTTGGGGGATTTTTGGTTAGTTTTTATTAGGGTAGATTTTGATTTTTGGGGGCTTTTGTTGCCTCCAGATAGGAAAGCTTTAGGGGGTTTTTGCGCCGCTACTAGCGGGTAGCCAAAGGTCTTAGCGATCGGCAGTAAAGGAAAGAAAAGTGGTTTTTGAGCTGTCGCTTAAGAGGCTTGGGTTTCTAGCCATCGTCGGGGTGAGTGAAGAAGGCGGAGTAGCTGATCGGTAGGATAGAGAGAGAGAGGACCAACCGCGCCAAAGGGAGGGTCTGTCGGTGCTATTTTTAGGAAGGATTTAGAGTTTGGGTGAAAGAGAGCTTTTAGGCCACCGATTATTAATGAGAGAGAGTCGAAGTGAACAACGGTGAGAGAAAGGCCGACGAAGGGGGCAAAGGCCACCGAAGGGAGAGAGAATAGAAATTGACGGGTATAGAGAGAGAAAGAGAGAGCCGATCGCCGCGGCACCAGGTCTAGAGAAAAGCGACCTGTAGTTCCTGAAGGTTATCGCTGGTTAGGGATTTTTTAGAGAGAGAAGAGAAAGTCCGACGGGTAGAGACAGAAATTGAAGAAGGAAAATGAAGAGAGAGGAAAGAAAAGAATGGTTTTATATCGAGGTTTAGGTTGAAACGGTGCTGTTTTGGAAAAGAACCTAAGGCAACCAAAGAAGTCTGAAATGACCTCGTTTTGGAGGGAAGGAAAGGCTGCCGATTAAGCACTAAAACGGTGCAATTCAAAAGAGGTACAGGTGAGCCTTTAAGAGGCAGACCGGTTGGGCCAGCTCATTATGTTGGGCTACTGTCAACCCATCGAAGGTATACACTTTACTTTTTCTAGTTTTGATTTTGTGATGTTGTGTTTGGTCCATTGTTTAGATAGGAAGATAATTAGTTTTTTTGATCAATTAGAATAAAAGATAAAATATATAAAAATTATCAGATGACAAGAGAAAATATATAAAGTGAAAAAAAATATAAAAATAGATAAGGATTAAAATAAAATTTTTAAATGTATATACAAAAAATGGGATAAGATAAAAAATTATTAATATAAATAAGATAATTATTTAATTCTATACCGATGATGGGATGATTAGTTGGGATGCGAGAAGTCACAATCTCGGGCTAATTTTTCTTAGGTTCGAAATTCTAATTAAGGCTCCACTAGTATGATAGGAGGACCTCGATTTTGAGATTCAAAGATTTTTATTTTAAATAAACAAAAATTTTACTACATAAAAATTAGTTGAAAAATAATAAATTAAAAAATTAAAATTAAAATATATAAAAATAGATGCTATATTTAATTTGTTCAAAAAATAAAATAATAATAAAAAATAATTAATTTCACAAACAATAACATATATTTCTTTTGTCATCATGCATATCATTGCATATAGATTTTTTTTTTTTACGAGTTAAGTCCCGATGATGAGATTTTACGAAGATCTTGCGAAGGCGAGTACTTCTCGAAAAGTTTCCTAGGTGAAAGATGTCCCCGGGTCGCACCAGTATGATGGGAGGGCTCAAGGAAATATCTTTAATAAAAGGTTTTTGTTCGTATTAGGTTTATTATTCATGAAAATATTATTTTTTAAAGAAAAACGTACGATANTTTTTTTTTTTACGAGTTAAGTCCCGATGATGGGATTTTTCGAAGATCTTGCGAAGGTGAGTTTCTGTCGGAAAGCTCCCTAGGTGAAATGATGTCTTCGGGTCCCACCAGTATGATGAGAGGGGTCGGAAAACATCTTTAATAAAAAGGTTTTTGCTCGTAATAGGTTCATATTCACGAAAACATTATTTTTAAAGAAAAACATACGATAACCCCGATGATGGGATTTATTCATCGAATTTGCGAAGGTGAATTTCTCGGATAATTTCCTAGGTGAGAGAAAACCCCAAATCCCACCAGTATGATGGGCGGATCCGGGAGAACGTCCTCGATAAAAGGTTATTTGTCCGACATATTTTTATCTCACGCCATGCATTTCATCTTGCCTCACACTTGCATTTCATTTTAGAATCAAATAAAATAATTTAATAAAATTAGAGATACAATAAGCAAGTTATAGCTAAGGAAATATGATGAACTTAAAGATTAAAGCCCAATAGGATAATCTAAAAATGGTACCGTTCATGGAGCGGGCGTCCCGATGGTGCTAATCCTTCTACGGGCGTAACCGTACTCCCGAACCTAGATCTAGAAAAATGTAGACCAGTTTAAGATTCTTTCGGGAGGCTTAAAATTAATTTAAGATTTCGTCGATTAGAATTGAGTCAATAGGTGGCCAATCACACCTAGGAAAAAACTATTGGTGGCGACTCATAGTTTTTGAGTTTTCACTCACGTCTAACGATCGGGTTCCTAGACCCGCATGTTACGACACTAGGGATGAAATACCCTCGTGGAAAAGGCTTTACTTATACTTTGGGGTGTGAAAAAACTCATTTGCCCTCATTTGTTTTTTCAGAAGTTAGTGTAATCTATTGATAGATTTTGCCATCTATTGATAGATTTGGTCATCTATCGAATCTATCGATGGATATGACCATTTATAGATAAATCTGTCTATTTATCAATAAATGTTCTTTTGTGCTCTTTTAAAAAGATCTTTCTAGATAAAACCTATCGATAGATGAAGAGCATCCATCAAAAAATTTTCTCTAGTAAGTAAAAATAAACATTGGAAACTTGTCCAATTGGACTCTTTTTCACACTAAACTTTGCAAATCATCTTAATGCATCACAATATGAATTTTCCAAGATTAAAACTTAGTTTAAATGTTCAAAACATGAAACCTATGTGCTTACCTAAGGATTTCTTAATTTCATCACATTAAATCAAGGTGGGATTTTACATGTGTGTACAAATCAAAGAATAAAAATTTGTCTAGCTACAATAAAAGAATAGTATCTTAGTTTTATAAATTGGTATAACTTAGAGGGTTTTTATTATTTAAACAAGTATTTATCATATATTTCAATTTAAGGTTGTCACCTATAGAAAAGAAGAGTTGAGATCCTCTTCATTATTTTTATTTATTAATTTTGAATAAGTGCATCTTGTAAAAAAATTACACAAAAAAGTATGTTAGATTTAAAATATCGACGATGTTTTCCATCAATTGAAACTTGTGCTTTAAAAATAAACACCTCATAAAACATTTCATGAAAATCATTATTTATTATTTTATGACTTTATTTTACAAGTGTTTGTTTTAGATACTCAACTTAAGGCTCATCTTGCACTATAAATATTAAGTCTTCAAATTTGTTGATTTCTAATGCAATCAATATTGGTCTTTCACATCCTTATTTCTTGTCCATCTTCAATAAAAATTTAGATTCTTTTTCAAACTTTTTCTATATGAACTCGATTGTATTGTTTTTTGTTACTTGTATTTTGGTAGCATTAATTTAGTTATTAATAATATATTTTAAAGCCAATCACTAATATATGGGAAAAAAAAAAGTCAATAACCAATAAGTTAGCATACATTTTTAGGCGACCATGCATACAAAAAGATTTTTTAAATTCATGTTATAGTTGTTTATATCATTTGTAGAATCTATATATATGAAATCTAAATTTATTGAATAGTTTAGATTTCATTGGTTGTTTAAATTTTTTTAATAGGACTTTTGCACATAAAAATCAATTATTTTCCTAACATATTGAGTATTTAATCTTAGTTACCAAATAGTATATATCTTAGATTGTCATCATCACCAAAATTTTGTTTATAGAACATATGATATATAAAAGTTGTCATTCAAAAGGATTAGATAATAAATTATGGATCCATAATTTATAAAAAAATAATAATGAGAAAAATACACTCAAATCTAATACCAAAAGGACATAATACAAAAATAATCATGTACAAAGAAGGGAAAAATGAAAAAAAAAATTCTTTTATTGATAATTTCAGTTAGAATATATTAATCGATATCATTGCAATTTTTTTGAATGGCAATTGATGTCATTACCTTTTGCTACTTATTATAAATTAAATAATAAACATTCGGTATTATAATCCTAGTCATGGGACTTTAAATCCATTCCTAATTAGGATAGGAAAAATCCTTGAAAACACATTCAGTTACACTTGTATTAAACCAAAACTAAAGAATTTATATTTAATTATTTATATAAGTGTACTACTTTATTTTTATTATATAAGTAGTACATATTTGTTATTTTTATTAATTATATATTTACTGTTATTATTATCCTTTAAATGAAAAAAGTTTCAATGAAGAAAGTATTATTGATTAATGTTTATATTAATAATATACCAAAATTACAGAAATTGCATTTAACTTATTGACTCTCTTTACAAATTTTATATTTTGGTTGGTTCTATAAAAATTATTATATTTAATATGTTGCTTTCAATCGAGTATAATATGAATTTAATAGAATAAAAAATAAAAGAAAACAAAAAACCACAAAGACGCAGACAAACAGTACATACCTGAACTTCTTAAGCTAATTGACCATGTGATAAAAAAGCCATTTATTAATTAAGAAAAACCTCTGTATTACTCCATTCTTTGTTAAGTTGTTTAAACATCATTTTTTATTTTAATCTTTATGACATTCTGCTAAGTCCAATATTATCATAAGACATTAGATATCTGATTCTATTTATTATAAAAAAAAAAAACCTAAATCATCATCAACATCTGAATACTATTAATAATACAGTTAAATCTCTATAAATTAATACTTTTGAAACCATAAAAATTTATTAATTAATTGAGATATTATTTAATTGATAAATTATAATTTATTAATTTATACATAAATTAAAAAAATTAATTTACCAAGGTATTTTTTATTTTTTTGAAAACAATGAACTTAATATATGTATTGTGTATTATGATTATACGAATATTACTTAATTACTAAATTACAAATTATCATTATGTTATGTATTTGTTAAACAAACTAAGTTTATGAATATAATTAGTCTTTTTAAATAAAAGTCATGGATCTATCCATTTGACAGGTACATAATGGGAAATGGTGAAAAAGATGAAGTTGAAGATGATAGTTCTATAAAGCCTATCTCGTGCAAAGATGCATTCAAAGCAACCATCACATTGTATAATTTTCTCTTACAATATGAAAACGCTACACCGGAGCTTCTTAATACACTAAGAAAAGCTAGAGATAAGGTCCAAAAAGACATCACCTTTAAGAAGAAACAAGTAACATTTTGAAGTCATATTTTGCAAAGATCACCTAATTAAGTCATATATATATCATTTCGATGTATAAGAAGATTATTAATTTACATATCAAGTGAGACCTATGTTTTTTTTAAATGTATTATCTTATAAATTTAGTGAATTATTAATTTACCACATTGGTCCCGAGTCAAGACTGGTCAAAAATATTATTTAATTGAGATTATTAATTTATCAAATATTAATTTATAGAGATATATTGTATTTTATATAAAAAAATGAAACTCTATTACAAAAGACATAAATTAAATCTTGTAATGAACGTAAAAATTTTTTGAATATTTAGATCTTGTTATTGTAGATTTTTATTGGAATTTATACTAAAATTATTACAACCAAATATTAGATAATTAATTTTTATTAAATTAAAGCTAAATATGACCATCAACGTTTATCTAAAATAATATAAAGTTAATAATATATTCTTTTATCATACTTTCTTTATATTTTCACTTTACTTTTCTATAATTCAAAATATTATAGCAATATTTATATTTTTCAATATTGGTCTTTTTTATTTGGTTTTGGAGCAGGTAGGATGTATGGCAATATTACACTGTAAGAGGGAAGTTAATTCGGTAGTTCATGAAATTGCAAAAACAATAAAAAAGCTACAAATGGATTTTGTATTATGGAGGGAGATGTCTACTCTTCCTATGGCTGTTCCACAGGTTATTAGGGAGGATGGGTTGGTGGAATTAAACTAATGATAATTTAGATCGATATGATTGATGGGCATTTTTTTTTGCTCGTGAATTTTGTCCCACTGAGTTTCCGATGGGAAGGTTTTTAACAAGGCTCATCTTCATGTCATAGGAGCGTTATAATATTAGGGACTATGGTTGTATTTATTTTATATATCTCATGTTATAACTACAATTATTTTTTGTTAGGAAATGAATTTTTTATTTCTCAAAAAAAATATTACTCAATTCAAACTTTATAATTTATTAGCAACACATTTCTTTAATAACTCACTTCGATAACGCACACAAAACATTGCGCAAGGTTATTGCTCTCTCTTAAAAATTCTTACAGTCCTACTAATTAACATATCCATACATTTTCTGCAAGTACAATATGATGCTTGTCTTTAATATGTGATTGGTTACTTTAAATAATTAAAATTAATATTTCTCTCATTTTCTCATGTTTTACTCATTTCGTTTGCACGGAAAAATCATATCCATGACTTCTTCGAAGTTAATTAAAACATAAAGAAAGGATTGGTTTTATATAACATTAAATTGTAAATTGTTTCCTAGCTACTCATTATGCATTATGATTAGTTTTCATTTGCCATATAATAAGATATTCAAAAAGGGACAAACTTATCCCTTTTTGTAAAACTCAAGATACAAAGGGTCTTTATATACTACAAAGAATCATTCTGGTGTTCTAAAACTCAGCTTTGTGATTACAAGGCTAACCAAAATGGAGCAGCGCCCATGGAAACGGTGGCAGACTTTTAATGGACTGCTTGCTCAAGGAGGTGCGACAATTTGAACTTATACACACTACGGGGAGGTAATACCTTGGCTTGTGTTGGCTTGGTTTTTGGAATTGTGACTGTTATGTTCAGGTCAATTTAGATTTGTTATGGTCTAGTTGGATGGCTTTAGTGATATCAATGGCTAATTGCTAGACTTGACAATTCGTATATTTGTATTGTATAAATATAGGGTATTAATAGTTATATAGGTGAATACAAATACGACATGATTAATTAATCGTGTTAGAATCTCAAACACATACATGAATACGTTTAATAAATGTATAACACGACACGATACAACTAACGCGTTTATTATTAAATATCTTAAAACAACATCTTTATTAAATGCGTTGGGTTAAATTTTATACAACACAATACATTAACATGATTAAAATGTATACAATTTATGATCTGCTTACATCATTAATACGATTAATACACAATTGACACGATTAAATTGAAATATGTACAAGTAAAATATGATTATATTATTCAAATTTACTACAATATTTACCAAATATAATAAAATTTAATATCAATAAATCTTAATTATCATAAAAATATTAGTATTTATATGAATCAATAAATGGGTCTTAATCGTGCACTAAATGTATCTACACAATACATGAACATGATTAAATAAATGAGTAATAAACGAGTAATAAGTTATATAAGCACATAATAACACAATTAATTAATTATGTCTTAGATGTGTCTTAGATGAGTTAAGTGGTTTGTCGCAATTAAGACAATTTATTCGTGTTGTCATCACAACATCCACCCAAGTAAATATACACTTACTAGACCTATCAATTTTGTGCACAACACAAACACAACACGGGTTTGAGTGAATTTGGGTTTAGACTAATCATGTTTCATGTTTTAATTGTGTCGATATAATTAATAACTGAAACACAATTAGCCTAAACCTAAATTCACTCAAACCCATGTTGTGCTTGTGTTGTGTTGTCGTGTCGTGCACAAAATTGATAGGTCTAGTAAGTGTATATTTACTTGGGTGGTTGTTGTGATGACAATGGGTAAGTATATATTTATTCAGTTTAGGCATTAGCTGATAGTATGTGTAACACCCGACCCTAAATTATATATGATATATCATTCACATGCTTTGGATAGCATGTTTGTATATTGAATTGCCCCGGAAAACAAGTTAAATGATTATATTGCCCCTAATGATACGGTTCAGTCAAATAAGTCTTGAACTAGTTTAAACAGACAATCGATGATGAATTTGAGAAAACTAAAACCCATGGGTTGGTTTAAAATGAGGATTCAGAGTTTGAGGTCCGATATGGAGTTAATCCGAACTTTAAGTATTTTAGGGGCAAAATGATAATTTGCCATCTGAGGACGAATATGGAATTTTTTTTAATCACGTTTGATTAAGATTGATTATATTAAACTTATTGGAGTATAATTTGAGGGTTTGGCAGTGAAAAGGTTAATTTCGATTATTTCTGGAGTGTAGGGGCAAAATCGTAATTTTTCCACCCGTAGATAAAATTTGAGATTTTGAGAGAATTTAGATCACATTTGACAAATTGGAGAATGATATGAGTATAAGGGATGAAAAATATGTCTATGGGCAAATTTTCAGTTTTTGGGACAAAAATGTAATTTTTGACTTTTACGGGAGCAAAAGTGTAAATTTGAAAAATTACTCCACCAAGACTTTGGATAAGTCTGAGAATTTTATCTAAGATATGGATATGTGGGACAAGTGTATGGTGAAAATTTGGAAATAAATGGATGGCTAGAATTTAAGGAATTAATAAAATAAAAACAAATGAATAAAATAATATTATATTATTTTAGCCTTTAAAAATGTCAAAATTCCAGAATTCTCATCTTCTTCAGCTGCCCAAACCAGGAGAGAAAAAGGGGGAAAAGAAATAAGAACCCTAGCTGAAAAAATTTGGGGAAAATCAAGAGAAATCAAGAAATCAAGCATTAAAAAGGTAAATTTCATTGATTTTCCTTGTGATTTTCACTACCCATGCATTTTTTTCTCATTTCCATGCAAAATTAGAAAGTGGGTATGGACACCTATGCTGGCCAAACCTCCATGGATGAGTTTTGAGCTTGAGTTTTGGTTGATTTTAATTGAATTAAGTGATTTTAGTTAGGTTATATTGAAATATAGCAAAAATAAGCTAGAGAAATAATTTTCTCCCATTGAAACCCATTATGCTGAATTTTCTAGGGGAATATTGGCTGCTGATCTTGATGTTTATTTGAGGAATTATGATGAATAATGATGAATTATGAGCCTAGAAAAATAATGGGAATTTTCGGAGCAAAAATATGAATTTTTACCCACTAGGGGTATTTTTGTAATTTGCTATCGGGACTGATAATTTGCACCACACTGAGGAACATTAAGTCAATTTGGGTGCAATTGAGGTATAGAAATTGAAAAAAATTAATTTGGAGTTTAAACGGACGCGTATATCGATTTATCGGGTAAAAGACCGAAATAGGCTAACATCTCGTTTAGGCAAAATTTAGACATTTTGCACTTCATATCATGCATTAGTAGTATAAATTAGTTTATTTTGGTTTAGTACCAAAGTAGTAAACCTCTTAATTGTGCAATTTGTCAAGGTGACGAATCCTCTGGCAAGGGCAAAGAAATCGCACCCGAGGAGTAATAGTTGGAGTACCCGAATTTAGTTTTCGAAAACTGTGAGTAAACTTATTATCGTCTTAATTATCTAGAGTAGTTTTATACAATTGTGTGATTTTATGGAAAATGGGTTTAAATGGTAAATTGCTATGTTTTAAGAGAAATTGTGATTTTATAGAATGATTTTATAAATTTTCTGAAAAATCGAATACTGGTTTTGAAAATAGAGTAATTGGAGACTACCTGCTTGTGTTGTAAATTTAGGAGTTTAAATTGAATGGCTTACGACAATAAATAAGTATGAATGGCTAAACTGATTTTGATGTTATAATTATTTATACTGTGTATTTAGCCTTGAGAGGCTAGGTTGCGATAAATTGCCATGTCATGCAGAAAAAGATTTTATAAATCAGGTGGTAGATAAAAGATTAGCTACTGCAGTGGTGGGGGGTTCCGTGGGCCAACATATTAGAGGGGTACGGTAAACTCCTTTATATTCTCACCTCGGTCGTAGAGGCGCGTAGGGTATCTCCTGAGGTGGGCTTTTTGAGTGCACTTCACGTGGACCACCGCGTGCTAGTGAGACTCAGCCAACGCCAAGGAACGGCTATGTTTCAAAATAAAAATATTATTTATGCGAAATATGAATTTTTAACAGCCTTGGCGGACTCGGTTGGATACCCCTGGTCCAGGTGTCACCGAGTACAGGATTTGGCATGAGCCAAGTTTTGAGTAATTCACGAGCCATATTGATTAGTTGGTTGAAATGAATATTTGTGATGTGAAAAATTTGCTGAAATGAATTATTTTTAATTGGCTCCCTTTACTTGCCTTTAGATAGTTTAGATGGTGTCTGTTTACTCACTGAGATTTTATAATCTCACCACCCTCAATTCCACACATTTCAGGTTCGGGATAGCCGGTAGATAGCCGATTGCATTAAGGACTTCAGTTAGCCTTGCATTGTCAAAATTATAGGTTCATAGACTCGCATCTTATTGGTTAGTTGGGGGCCTACGTGTCATTGTAAAAGTAATTTTATATTTTCATTATCTGATTTAAAATATGTATGAACATATTTAGCTTTTACACCATGTTTTTGGCGAGTTTCGATATTATTGAAGAAAAATGACAAAAATACCCCTGTGAGCCAAAAAATAATATTTTATTATTTTGACTTGGAAACGACTTACGATTTCTTGAAATGTAAGATTTAATAACTGTCACTCACTGGGGAGATGCGAAAGCTAATGCTAAGCCTTATAGGGTTCCGATCGGCATTCGGGGTAATGAGTGCCTATCGGGACGTCGTGGGAGTTGTCACGGGCTCAATGGGAGTTCTGGGTCGTGACAATATGAGTCAAGGATGGCACACCTAATTTTTGTTTAGAGGTGCAGTATTAGGTTTAGTCTTGAGGTCGATGTTAGAATGATCAACAGTGCCACCAAAGGCTCTTTGTGTGGATACTTCTTATGTAAATGTACAGTTTATTTTCGTTCAAAATGACATTGTTATTGCCATGAGTCTTCAACTACTCAAGGCTATAGATTCCAAATGGCATAACGGTTTTGAGACTAATAAAACATACTATAAAAAAAAAAAATCAACATCTGGATACCGATTACTATTAAGAGTATTTTATATAAAAATGGAACATTATTAGAATACACATACATTGAATCTTATAATGGACTTAAAATATTATTGAGTTATTTAGATATTGTTGTTTTAAATTTTTATGGAATCTACATTAAAGTTAAATTATTACCACCAAATATTAGATAATTAATTTTTATGAAAATATGCCTAAATATGACCATTGAGTTTTAACTAAAATAATATAAAGTCAACGGTATTATTTTTATTATACTTTCTTTATATTCTCACTTTACTATTTTATAATTCAAAATATGATAGTGAGACTTATATTTTTCAACTTTCATCGTTTTTATTTGGTTTAATTTTTTTAATGATTTAATTTATTTTATTATTTTTAACTATCATAAAATTATTTTATTTTATTTATCTTTTATCCAAAAACTTCTGGTTTTTTTAGTAAAGTTGCATATTTTGTTTTTCATTAGTAGAAATAAATTGAAATATTATGAAATATGTTTCCACATCCTAAAACACTTCTACGTTAATTTTGTCGAATGCTATTTGAATTATCATTACAACACCTTTAAAACAGCTCTACTCCAACCGCACTTCTTACAAAAACACCAACCGAGCCAATAAAGCTCTCAATTTTTATATTTTTATTTGGATACAAGTCTCTGAGACTAATAGTGCAAACAATTACCATAAAAACTTATCAATGGGTCTCTACTTCATAAAGCCCTGTTCTTTTTTAGCTTTTTGTCACTATCATCTATTTCTTACTTCCACACACACATACACACAAAGTAAAATCTCTAAAAATTAGTATCCTCGAGATCATGAAAATTTATTAATAAATCGAGATATTATTTAATTAATAAATTAATAATTTATTAATTTATACATTAATTAATAAAAAATTAATTTATCAAGGAATTCTTTTTTTTTCCAAAACATTGAGCTTAATACATGTTTTGTCTATTGTGATTATACGAATATTACTTAATTACCGAATTACAAATTATCATTATTCTATGTATTTGTTTAGCCAAAACAAATTCATGAATGTAATTAGGCTTATTAAATAGAAGTCATGAATTTATCCATTTTTTTTTCAAAATGCATTATTGTTGTCGATTTTATGAAAATCTTTTGGAGGGCTAAAATTGAGATTCCAAATCTAAAGAAGATAAATGTTTTTGAGGCAATGAATTTTACAATCTCGGCTTGGACAACAAATGTTCAAGCAATTGCAATTGCAAATTGTTTTCGACAATGTAAAATTAGGTCTATAGATAACATGCCTCCAAAGAATTTTGATCAACACTCAAATGATAGAGCCATTCAACAATTACACGTTCTAATCAAAGAGTTTACGCATCGTGATATAATGGATGCTGAGTACCTTTTGAATTACCCAAGAGAAATTTAGGCAACTTCAGAGTTGTTGAGTGACAAGCAAATTATTTAGAAGGCCATGGGAAATAATAAAAAAGATGAAGTTGTAGACGATAGTTCTGTATTGGAGTCTGTCTTATGCAAAGATGTACTTAAAGCAATAATCACATTGCTTAACTTTCTCTTACAATACGAGAACACTACACTAGAGCTTCTTAATGGCTAAGAAAAGTTAGAGATGTGGTCCAAGGAAACAATAATTTCAAGAAAAAAAAGTAACATTTGAATCATATTTTACAAAAGCCTCCTAATTACGTCATGTATATATATAATTTTGATGTATAAGAAAATTATTAATTTATATATTGAATGGGTCTTATGTGTTTTTTTAAAATATATTGTCTTATAAATTTAGCGAATTATTAATTTATCATGTTGGTCTCAAGTCGGGACTAACTAAATGTCAAACCCTGTTCTATAAAATAATTACGACGTCATTTACATGCTCAATAGAATGTTTGCATATTTAGGAAGTTCGAGGAATCATTAAAAGACGATATTGCCCCTACTAGTACCATTAAGTCGATTAAGCCTCGAATTAGTTTAAATAGGAATTTTAAGGTAAAATTAAGAATTTCACAGTTCAGGGATGACTCAAAATAGTAATTCGGAGTTCGAGGATCAATTTGGAGTCAAACCGAAATTTTCACTATCTAGGGGCAAAATGGTCATTTGCCACTTGGGGATAAAATGAGAATTTTTAGAAAAGATTTTTTGGCCCCATTTGACTTATTGGAGTATGATTTGAGGTTTAGAAGTGAAAAATTTTAATTCTAGTATAATTTGGAGTATAGGGGCAAAATGATAATTTTACCACCCCAAGGGCAAATCGGTAAATTTTTACCTCAAAATTTGTCCAGACCAAGGGATTTTATTCATCATGGAAATGGATAAACATGAGAAATGTGTGGTGGAGAATTAAAGAATTAAAAGTCAAAATTTAAAATTTGAACCAATAAGGAAATGCCATGTGTCATGTTTTTATTATTTTATTATTTCTTTATAAAAAGGTAAAAAAATCAGCCCATTTCTCCCATAGTGATCAGCCAAACCAAAAGAGAAGAGAAACCAAGGAAGAACAAACCCTAGGTGGGAAAAATCAAAGAGAAAGTGTTGGAATTCAAGGATTTGATTAAGCAAAGGTAAAATTTCTTTGATTTTGCTAGTGACTTACCTTACCCATGCAATTTTCCCTTAATTTTCATGGTTAAATTACATGTTTTCATGATGAATTCATGGCTGGTCAAAATGGGTATGGAGAGAGAATGATCTTGGATTGGTTTGTATTTTTAGGTATGTTAGTGTTTTTAGGTAATTAATGATGTGTAGTATGAAAACAAGTGAAGAAAACCACCAAAGGTTTGGTGCCCATCAATAGCCGAATTCTCTAAGTGAATAATGAGGAAGAATGGGATGTTATTCTAGGTGATTTGATTAAGAAATAATAGTTTTTGGTGTAGGAATTAATGAATTATGGAGAGAAAATTAAGTAGGAAAAATCACGGAGTTAGTGTACCATTGTTGGCCGAAAGTTCCAAGAAGAAAAGTGAAGATAAATTTTGCCTAATTGTGTGTTAATTAGTTGTGCTTGGTGAATTGAGGGATTGGAAAAGAAATGGAGCAAGTTGGAGTGAAATTGGACACATTGGCCAATTTATCGGATGAAAAATCGACTTAGGCCAATAACGGGTCTAGATAGCTACCCGTGCATTTTTCATTTCATATCATGCATATATATCGAGCCTGAAATAGCTTATGACTATTAGACACAATTTAATTGGAATATGTGTCATGGATTATGGCTAGGTGGTGAGCCATTGGATACGAGTAAAGGATTGTACCCGCGGACTGAAAAAAGGAGTATTTCTACTCCTAATACTGTGAGTGGACAATTTATTGTCTTAAATATCTAGAGTAATTATACTTGTTTGATGCTTTTATTGAATGGTGAGTTTAAATTATAAAATATTAAGTTTCCCAATTAAAATATTTTTTTAATAAAAATGAGATTTATACTGGTTTTGAAATCAAATATTGTTTAGGGAAAATTGAGTATATGGAGACTGTGTTGAAATTTATGATTTTATATGTTATTAAAATTGTGGCTTATGACACTATGGTAGCATGATGGCTAAATTTTTTAGGTTGGCATGAAATATATGAACAGTTTGGGATTGGTCTCGGTAGATTGGATTAAATTTTATTTGCCATATTATGCTACTAGAAATTTTATGGGTCTGATGGTATATTAAACGATCACTGCAGTGGTGGGGGTTTCCGTGGACTGCCTATGAGAGGGGTACGGTAACCCAATTATATATTTACCTTCGATGGGAGATGTTGGGTGAAGTATCTCCTGAGGTAAGATTTGAGTGCACCTCACGTTCGGGCCACCACGTGAGAGTGAGACTCAGCTAACGCCAAGGAACGACTGTGTGTTAGATGTGAAAACATGTTTATGGGTATGAGATATTTAACAGCCTTGGCGGTCTCAGTGGGATACCTTGACGAATGTACTTACGAGAATGATTCTGGCAGGGGCCAAGTTTAAGAAACTCATAAGCCAGGGAAATTTTGATGAAAATAAATTGTTTGGTATAGATTGAAACAAATTTTGCATTATGAACATTATTGAGATATAACGTTTTTATATTGTCTCCATCTACTCGGCTTTAGATGCTTTTGATGGTAATTGTTTACCTACTGGGATTATGTAATTATAATCTCACCCCTCTTCCTATCCATTTTTCAGGCTCAGGACAGTTTGTTGATAGTTAATTAAGACGAGAATTAATCTCAGAATTGCATCCTAGAAAGTAAGGGTTCGTAGCCCTACACCTTCTTGGTCAGTTGGGGGCTCACATGTCACTGTAAAAGTAATTTTATACTTCAGTTATCTGATTTAAAGTATGTATGAACATATTTATCTTTTACACCATGTTTTTAACGGGTTTCGGTATTTTTGAAGAAAAATGGCGAAAATGCCGTTGTGACCCAGAAAATAATATTTTATTGTTTTGATTTGGAAACGACTTATGATTTCTTGAAATGCGAGATTTAATAACTGTCGCTCACCGGGGAGATGCGAAAGCTGATGCTAAGCCTTGCGGGGTTTCGATCGACATTCGGGGTAATGAGTGCCTATCGAGACGTCGCGGCGGTTGTCACGGGCCCGATGGGAGTTCCGAGTCGTGATAATAAAAATATTATTTAATTGAAATTATCAGTTTATTTAATATTAATTTATAGAAATTTTACTATATATATCTTTTAATAACAAAATTTCTAAGTCTAGTTTTGATATAGCTAGACGTAAGTTTAATTAAGAATTGCTTACTTTAATGAACAATTTAAAATGAATAGGGAAATAAGTGTATAAAAATTAGTCAATATTTAATTTAATAACAAATTATCAATTAAAGAAAATTTAGTCTAATTAATAAAGAATTTAATATTAATATAGAAACAAATAAAAATTATTCAATATTTTAATTAGATAAAAATAATTAATTTAATAAATTGTCAAAGGTATACATATTGGTCACTAGTACCACTTAGGAAATTCATAATTTTATATGATAAAAATGATAATGATAATAATAATTCCTTGTAAAATGAAAGATGTCTCGATTAGGCGTGAGTTTTAGAAGTTGTTTCTTTCAGCTTTAGCTAAGGCATGTTTGTACTTGGTCGCTCGTTGCAGGATTTGTAACATGCACATTAGACTTGCAATAAAATGGTGTGGATATAGCCACAAGGTAGGCTTGTTTCATACTCACCAAGTGTTTGCTTATTTTCCCTTGATCATTTGAGTACTTGTTTAGTTTAAACTTAATTTAGTTGATTTTGTGCATTAGAGGGAATGTTAGTCTTAATTTTCACTCTTCAATTGCTGTGGATGCCTTTGGGGGACTCCTATCCATCTAGAGTGATAACGTTTTTGACTGGGAATCATTGGGAAAGTCAAAGGTGCCGACTTCAAATGCAGAAGGTCTAAAGGAAGCTCTTCAAGTCAAATTTATGAACAACAATTGAAGAAGTCTTAGGTGATTGAACAAATTCTATGATTAATTAAGAATAAAGGAAGATCAACATGAATAAGTTAAAAGAAGAAGTAATCAAACAAATAAAGGTTGGTGAAGTTGGTTGCTTGAAAAATAGTAAGCTTTTAATCGGTTAAAGCCTTTCTTAACCAGTTAACACAGTGAAGCAGACTACAAAACAGAGAAGACTTAATCGATTAAGGCGTGTAGTTAACCAGTTAAAAGCTCACTGTCAAGAAATTTGAATTTGAATGCTAGAAGATAAAATAATGGTTGATTAGTTCCTAAACTATTTCCAACAGTCTGAAGCTATCCAAATCCATCGGAGTTGATTCTTTCAAGTATAAACGACATCCTCAACGGTTCAAATGGCAGAGATGCTTCCAAGAGCTCAAAAAAGGACACAAGTATAGTTAAAATGCTCTCACTTTCTCTTATATTCCACTCCAATCTTTGTAATAGAGTTTAGCACCTCATCTTGTACCATTTAGATCAACTTAGTGATCATAGGTATATTCTTTTATTTGTATTTAACACTTACTTAAAATGTGCGAGACACTCTAAGTGATTCATCAAGCTTAGGTTTGCTTGATTTGTGTTGTAAGTTCTAACTCAGCCTAAGAAAAGTTCGTTTTGGGTTTTGGTTGATCTTGGAAAAAATCATTGTTAAAAGTTGTGGCTAAACTTATGAAAAGCCATTATAAAAGCTTAGTGAAAGCTTGGGAATTTCACAAATTTTAGTGAATTACTTTGAAAATCCTTGATTGAAATATCAAAGTAGTTGATGTAATTCAAAAGGACCAAAACACTATAAATAGTTAAGCATTGTCCACTCTCCTTCATTTCTTTGTTCAACTCATTCCTAAATTACTCCTCCAACAACTTTTAGACTTTCCTCATCAAATTCCTCTTACAAGCTCTTAACTAGGAACCAACTTTTATAGACATTCGAAAAGTGCTATTCACCCCCCCTCTAGCACACTCTTTGAGACCAATAGTAAATCAAGACTCACTGGTTAGGATGGCCTTTAGTGACTTGGTTGAAGGCCTACCAGACATAAAGAAACTTGAGAAGCTGTGCATAGTATGCAAGTTTGAAAACATAATGCAAAAAGTATTGAAAGAGTGATTTTAGCAAACAAAGATCAACTACAAGAAAATGATGATTATTCAGCACATATTAAAGATAAAAGTCAAACAGTTAGAGGCATAAGGACTTTGAAAGATATCTATAACAGATGTAACATAGCTATGATAGATCCAACAAGTTTTACTGAGCTAAGTCTGATGCAAATTGGAGAGTGACAATGGATGCGGAGTATTTCGAGGAATTAAAGGACCAGATGATAAAAGTTTTCGAGCTGACTAATCTTTGCTACTTGACTGAAGACATTTAAGTTGAACAGCCTATAGGTTATGAAGAACAAAACTCTAAAAGCATGGTGTGTAAGTTGATCAAAGCTTTGTATGGACTCAAACAGGCTCTTAAAGCTTGGTATGAAAGATGGATGATCTTCTCAGAGGACATGGTTTTGATAGAAGTTTTAATGAGTTTACATTGTATGTGAAGTAGTCAAATGGTTCAGTTGTGCTTATTATGGCATTATATGTTTATGATTTATTGATTACAGGTCTTGATAATGAGTTTCTAGTATAATTCAAAAACCAAATGAAAAAGGAGTTTGAAATGACAGATTTGGGACAGATGACCTATTTTTAAAGGATGGATTTTGTTCAAGTTGCTAACCAAATTTTTGTTCCTCAAACCAAATATGCCAAGGACTTGTTGAAAAGGTTCAAGATGGAGCTTTATGAACTTGTTCCTACTCCATTATCAATAAGTGACAAGTTATGCAAAAATGATGGAGCTGCTAAGGTAAATAGATTAGTTTATAGAAGCATAATTGGTTCCTTGCTGTTTCTTTCTTCTACAGGGGCTGATATAATATTTTCCACAAGCTTGTTATCAAGATTTATGAAAACACATTCTAAATTGCACTTTAAAGGTGCTAAGAGAATTCTAAGGTATGTTAAAGGCACTCTTAACTTTGGCCTTAAGTATTGCAAGTCATAAAGTGGTGAGTTGAAGGGCTATACTAACAGTGATTGGGTTGGTTCAATGGATGATTCAAAGAGCACTGGAGGGCATTGCTTCTCATTTAGGAGTAGAGTCTTCTCTTGGAACTCCAGGAAATAAGATGTGGTTACTTAATCTTTAGAGGAAGTAAAATATATAGCAATTCCTGTTATTGTAAATCATATTCAATAGTTGAGAAAGATTCTCTCAGATTTGGGATTTGAGCAAGTTAAAGGTACAATGTTGAATGTTAACAATACGTCTGCTATTGTTATAGCAAATAACCTTGTGCAGCATGATCGAACCAAACACATTAGGTTAAGTATCATGCGCTTAGAGAAGTAGCCAAGGAGAATGAAATACTGCTTCAATATTGTCATACAGATGAAACAATTTGATGATATCCTGAGTAAGGACAGATTTGAGGCACTAAGGTCTAATTTGGGTGTTTACTAGGCTAAAGATCATGGGGGTATGTTGAAAAATGATCTTTAGCTGGTTAAACAGAAACTCTCTAACCGATTAAGAAGTATCGTTAACTGGTTAAAGCTTGAAGTGGTGGAAAACAAAAACTCTTCAATCGGTTAAGCAATATTGTTAACTGGTTAAAGTTTCGTTGGAAAAAAGAAATTGTGTTTGAAGAAAGCAACTGACAGGTGGCAAAATGACATTATTTTATAATTTATTTATTTTTTTGAAGTGTGAAGCGCTTGTCTAAAGTATCGTTTAGCAAGTGTTTTGTTTTTTTCTTCTTATTGTTCTTGTCATTTTGTAAGGCTGTTACACTATTTTTCTTTTTTTGTCTTTTTCCAAGTTGTTATTGAGCACAAATACCTATGCTTAGTCTCTTTGTGCTCAATTGGTTTTTTGTAGTTCTTAGGTCACATCTAAGTCAAGGAATAATTTTCCATGTCTGTAAGTGATTTGTATATTGAAAAAGAGAATGAAAATAGTGAGTCAATTCCCCAAAAATTTTTTTCTTCTTTTGCTCTGTTTCACCTACTTCCTCTTTAAAAATTTTCTTCACGTGTTTTTTCTGTGATATCTCTCAAAATCTTTGCAAACGGGAAATGATGGTATCGCATGATAGTGAGATTGAGAAGATGTTACCCATAGTTAGTTTTGGTTTTGGTATTAAATGGAATTCAACAATTTCTGTTTAGGAGAAAATTGAATTGATCAAAGAAGCTTTTAGAGATATTATAAAAATTGAAGATAAAAAGAAGAAAGAGAGAAAATGCTTATAAGGCAAAGGGAAAACTCCTAGAAGTTTTCTTATGTTTGCTAATTCTAACTTGATCGAGGGTCTGGGAGTAGTTGCAATGTGAATATTATTTGCAATATCCTACATGTTCTCTCAATATTGTTTAAAAGATAATCATCCCTGCAACCACCCGGAATACACATTACTATAACATTTTATTATTTATTTAATCACTAACTATATTAAAGTCTGTTTCTTTGTCACAATCCTACATGTAATGTTGTATTTATATTTGAAGATATTAGAGTTAAAGTTCCTAAATAATATTAGGATAGAGGTATTAATCTAAATAATATTTTCTCCCTTAAATTGAAAAAATAAATAAAGGAGTGGAACCAGTTGTCGTTAGCATGGATGAAGTCCTTATATAAGTATAGCTAAAATTGGTAGTTGTCAAGTTAAAAAATTGATGGTGCTTGCTGGGCTTTGACTAAAATTACATGATAACTACATTACATTTTTTTCTCAAAAAGAATTATCCTGCAATTTAATTTTAACAAAATTGTTAAAATATTTTATGAAGATACATTACAGTTGACAATAATGGAAAAAAGAAAAAAAAAAAAAAGGCAAAAGGCTTATTACATAATATGAAATACTTTATGAATTGATTCGCAGTTGCCCAAAGTCTTAATTTAAGTCATTTCCTAATAACAATTCAAATAACGTGTTTTGCCGTTATTGGTATTTATTAATAATTCAATTAAATTATACAATTTTTTAATTTTAAAAAAATCATATATTTTCTTTTTATATTATTATTTAAACTATTAGGTCCTATTTGATTCAAGAAAAATTTGAAGGAAAAGTAAAACAAAATTAAGAATTTTAATTTTTCCTTGTTCGGTTGATATGAAAATACGAGGAAAATTAATTTGAGAAAAACTTGAGAGAACATGACTTCTTCTCCCATAACAATTAAAAATGAAAAATGTTTTGTAAGAGAACATTTAGTCTTACATATAAGATTGTGTAACTAAGGAGAGAAATCTTTTGTAAGAGAAGGTTGTATACCTTATCTTAAATCAAACAGTTAATTTTATATTGGTTGAAAAATGGAATATGTGATTGCTTACTTTAGATGATGAAAATTAATATTTCTCTCATTTTCTCATGTTTTACCCATTTCATTTGCATGGAAAACTCATATCCATGACTTCTTTGAATTTTAGGTTTCAAAAAACATCTCAAATTCAAATCATTAACTATATTGAAGTCTCTTTGTCAAAATCCTGCAAGTAATGTTCCTTGTTTGATCTGTCCTAGTAACTCACAAGTCTTAAGATAAATACATTGACACTTTTCTCACCCAAAGGTCCATTGGGCCTTTGGCATTTTATGTTGCCTCAAACCAGTCAGGAAGGAACCTGCACAATAAAACTAATTTCATAGTTGTAACCAGTAACAATTCCAAATCACTCTATTCAATGCGGAAGCAAATAAAAAGAGTTTACCACTTTGATGTGCTACATTATGGAATTAATCATTTGCTGAATGCTGTTGCCAGAAAAAAAAAATCCAAGATCTCATTACCTTAAACAAATATCTGAAACAACAAAACTCTTAGCTTTCTCACATCAGTGAGCAATTTTATCTTCAGCAATTATAGAGATGTAGTCCTAAATAAACTCTAAGTAAACGCAATTATGGAGGTTCACACCGGTGAATCCTAAGAAGTAACTTAATTTGCCTCAAAAATTCACAATTATATCTTTGGCAGCTGCAAGTTACCAATGGATTTCCTAGTTAATGCAGCAAACGCAAACAATCTGTTCCACAAGTTTACAAAAGCATCCATGTATCAATAAAGACAACTAGCAGGCCACGGAAAGTAAGAACAAACATGTTGAATGGAAAAGTTTTTACTAGAAAAATTATAAGACAGCGGCAGTACGCTTTACATATCAATAAAAAATGCATCAATATATCTCCTATTCTCCTAACTCATATCTACTTACAAAATTTCCTAAGAAATAATATTCAAAACATCAAACTGTTTAAAGTATCATCTGCCCTACATGTGGCCAACAATGACATAATTTCATCATCAACAATAATGTCAGGAGACTCCAAGAACTCAAGATCATCATTGGCAATAGCCACTGGAGAATAATCTTCACTTTGTCCAGAAGAGAGCATTGCTGAAACACTATCATCAACCAAAACTTGAGAAGCCTCCATGGGTGTGAGAGACTTGTTTGCATCAAGAACCACCGAAGGAGAAGCTGCAAAATGACTTGATTCAGCCGGCGATCCAAGGCACTGGCTCTGAGGAAAACAGGGGCTAGCAGTACCAGTGAAGGTTGGTGTAGGCAAGTCCGTGGAATTAGAGACCTCCTTAATAACTTCCTCATCCTAAACCCTAATCCTCCTCTCTAAATGGTGCTCCATATTGGGCACCGTTTCTATGGCCTGGACCATCCTTGCAGAAGATAACACAAAGAACGGAAGCCTCCTGTACAATTCCCTTGTCAAGTCTGTATTCGTGCAGAACCTAATCTGTTCCCTCTCCTCGTGGGGCTTTCCCTCTATGGAAGACCAAAGTTTTAATACTCCCCACAACTTTGTCATTGTAACGAACAGGTCTGTCTTTTCTAGTGGTCTCCCAATACCCATAGGTAGTGGCACGATTGAACTTACTCCCTTTTCCATATTTCTTCTCCATAGGACAGAAAAAGTACCACTTGAGATCCCCAGTCCTTAGAAGAGACTTGTGTGGCAGATCCCACGGAGCATACTTATATATGTCAACCTCAGCAATAGCTTCAAAAGAAAACTTCTTCCCCAAAACCTTCCTCCTCAGATAGTATTGAAGAAGCTCAACGTCGGTAGGATGAAATCGAAATCCGGGAGGCAGTGAATTTTTCTCCATTGAACAAAACATATATGTCCCACAGTGACCAATGACGATAATATGTACTCTCGAGTAGTGAATAAACCCTATTTAGAACGTATCAGAATAAATCCCTAAGATCAAAATGAGTAAATCCCTGAATTCAAAAATCAAGAAACCCTAAGAATCAGACCAACAAAAAAATCAAAAAATGGAATGAGAAACCAACAATGAAGAAATTGCAAAGTAGAAACAGCAAGTGAAGAAGAAAAGAAGACAACTTACCGAAAGAGAAGAAGTCAATTGCGAATTGAAAGAGTGAGCTGAAAGTTGGAGGCAGAAAAAAGGAAGCCAATGGACTCCCTCGTTTATAAACGCGCCAGCTACTAACCGCATTGTGGAAGTAGCCGTTGCTCCATAGTTTTTCTTTTTTCTTTTTTCTCTTTTTGAATATTAACTTTTAAGCCTTGAGGAATTTATGGACAAAGGGCAATCACTTTCCAGTTAATTAGTAAATTATGTTTAATAATTATTCAATTCATGACATGTATGAAAGGATTAAAACTTCTTACCCAAGTGATAAGAGTTACTTGTCATTTTCTGTTAAAATAATCATATTTATTTATTCATTATTTTTTAAAATTTTTATTATAAATATTTTTAATTATCATCAATGTTATTAAATTTTTTTTTATGAATATCATTCAACTAAACTCTTATTCAAAATCTAACCATGCACAAGCTGTAGTATCCCATTACAAAATAAGCGTTGAAATGGATCGATTATATATATCTTATGAAAAATCCATTAAGGCTATGTAAGTAGAGTGAGAGGAATGAGCAATTGTACATTTATTCCTTCTTCCCTTCAGCAGCGTACAGTGCTTTAGATTCTTCAACATCATCGTAGCTGCCAAGAAATGTTGGACATAATCATCAGCGTTCAGTGTATCTTTGTTATAAATATATAAAAAATTTAATTAAATCGAATGAATGAATAATAATTATTTAATTTGTAAATTGAATGAATTTCATAATAACTATTTTTAATTTTAATAGTATTGAATAATTTATTTAATATTATGAATTGTCTTTTTATCAATGAAATGGACTTTATATTTTATATATAATTACTATTCAAAATAAATAAAAATAAACATTTACGAATAATGTAAAATATGGATCTTTTAACACAAATATTGGGCCAAAAGCAAACAACATATCAGTTTAAAGCAAGCAATTTTATATTAGCTATAATAAATTATACGTACAAACACTAAAGTCCTAAGTTATCATCCAATCACTGCACTGTTATGAACTTAAAAGTTGGTTCATGGCCTGAGACTTGTATGATAAACCCTGACAGAACCCCTGCACAGTTTTGAAGCCTATGCATGCGCAGATTTGATGTGTACCTTCTGTGCTTGCGTTGTGTGTTACAAAAGGGTTAATTATACTTTGAATTTGTTAGATCTTAATGCAGTTTGTGTAATACATTTCAAGTCGCTGAATTTCAAGCTTTCTGAGTTCCCTTTTCTTAGTTGTTCCTGAGTTAAGTTTACTGCTCTTCATTTACTGTTTGCAAACCAGTTTTATGCATTGAATGTCATTGCTTTAAGTTGTTCTTTCATTCACAACAAACTCATCTTTAGAACACACTAGTTTGTCCAAAGCTTTGCATTAGTTTTTTGATCTGTTTGCACATGATTAGGATTCAGACAGATTCACTGCAGTAAACTGAATGACCAAGCATACCCTTGAGACTTTTGTTGCTGCTAATTATAATCTGTTGGTGATGGAACCTGATACAATTGTGGGGATACTGACTATGTTAATATGAATTATCTCAGAATCTCAAACATTGGTTACAGATTTCCTTACTTTGAAAACATAGATGAATTCCTAAGGTAACTCTGAGATATCTCACTTAGAGATTGACATACATATGCTATAAATTCCAAAATACTTTTGACAAGATATTGAATTTCCTACATGATCTAAATGATAATAAGTTGCAAATTAACAAGTACAGCAGGTATTTTTGTTTTTCCACTGGAGCTGTTGCGCTTCATTAGCTTTTCCTAAAAGCTTTCTCGCATACTAGTGATTGTATCAATAGCATTCATGTATAAGATCCTCACAAAACACAATCATTGTTGCTTAAACAAGAGAAAATAGAACAAAAAGATAAATTGGAAAATCAAGATAACTAAATCCAAGACTACCTATTGAGGCTAAGATTTTCCTAATGCAAATATTTGGAAACTGGAACAACTACCATTTCAGATATATATACAATGATGGCAAGAATTTGAATATCAATATTTGAGACACAAGTCAGAGTCAACTTCCTTAATCTTAGAAGAGTTTGATTTCCAGCTATCAGTTTTCTCTAATAGTCTGTTGGACAGTAATCTAACATTCTTCACTTGTATGAAGGGGTAGGCAGAGTGGTCATGTCTTCAATCCAATCGGCATAGATATCGCATAGCTTCACAATTTCTTTGCGCTTTAATGACCCCTTCGTTTCTTGCAGTTGCTGCTTGATATGATTCCCAATACCATTCCCGTTTTTATGAACGTCCTTCCAAGCAAAAGTTGGTACACTCCAAGATTCTAATGCAAAATGGCCATGAAGCTTCTGTAGTTCTGCAAATGAAAACAACAACTAACATCAGGAAAATGGAAATCCGTAAATTAGATCCATCAAACTAGCAAATTCTTCTCAAAGCTTTAAATTTGATGTTCAATGATAAGAATTTGTTAAATATATTAAACCTATTCAATGACTATATTTATTCATATCAAAGATGATCCAAACATATTCCATTCAATCCCACAAAGAGTAATTATAATTTATTTTGCTCTAGGTCTCCACATCAAATACTGAGGCAAAAGAAATTAAGAGCCAAACGAGATTTATTTAGATTGGCTGGCAGAAACATTATTGTTTCTGAATCCTAAAAGAATTAGCTGCTTTCCAAAGACTAATTTATCTACAACAGTGGAGCCAATGAAAGAAATCAAATTCTAGATCTGTTTCATGGGTTATAAGCAGAATCCAAATGTCTACAAACCCATTGTGGCATTTCAAGTAGAAGCAAATTATATGGTGTTTGCTCAGGATTGAATGAAAAACATATGGCACGTGAATCCTCATTCCTCATTATCCTAGCAATCAATACGTGATCTCTAATGGTCCATGTTCAGAATTCAGAATTAGGCTAAGAGGAACTGTTATTAGAAAAGATAGCATGGTATGCATTAAAATGCCATAAGAAAATTATTAAAACATGACAACTAGAATTCAAGGAAGTAACCAAACTAAGAATGCTTGAATACCTGTTTCTCCATGAGCATAGCAACACGCCTTGCCATATGCGCAGCCTCCAGTCATCTTCCAGTTATTGCATAGCTTAGTTTCCACGATGCTTGCTTTGGAACCCCCTCATTACCAACACTCAAAGAACCAACAGAACCCTTGCAATCCAATTCACCAGACCCTCTATTTTGACTGACTGGACCAGCACCAGGCACAATGTTTATCATGGAAATGTCCCGAAATTTATCAGGAATCACATGAAGAAACCGACACCTACCGCCATAACTACAATTTCTCCCATTACAGAACATTCTACAAAGTTTTTTTGAGTCATCAGCAAACTCTTTCCACTTGGGCCCACATTGCCTGGCCTTAAAACTACCACTGGCTACTTCTTCCATTGCGACAAGAATGCTTGGATTCGCGAAAAAATTTTCACAAATTCTACGTTTCTTGAATGAAGGGTATTCAATGAGACACGAGGTTTCGATGTCTTTACCCTGAATTGGATGTTGAGGCCACCATTGAAGCATGGGTTCGTTGGCATCTCTGGAAATGTTCATGTTGTAATTTGATAACATGAAACCAACTCTGTTTCAATGTCCGATTTGTACAACTTTTGTTTGAGTAGTAAAAGATATTAAAATCCCAAATGGAAGACAACAAACAAAAAACCCCCAAAATCAACCCATGGCTTTGATAATTGATTTCTGAACCACCAAAAGAATTTAAAAGCCTAAAACCACACCAAAGCCTAACCCTTGCAAGAAGAAGCATTTTGAGACTTCGAGCATGAAATGATCATTAGGAGAATCATGCAAAATGACACCCCAAGGCTATTTTTGTTCTTTTTTTTCTCCCTTCAAAAAGAGAAAAAATAGGGATTTTACCTTTTTCTTTTTCCTTTAATGGTAACTTGCTATTTTTTTAGAATTTATGGAAATGGAATCTAATAATCATCATTATTCCATATATTAATTGAACAAATTCATATCAAATTGAACAATATAATGAACTTATAAGGCCCAGAACCGAAATTTTAACAAATTCATAAAAGTTCTGTTTTTCACTCTAAAAGTTATTAAATGCTTTAGTTTAAGGAATTCTCTTTGGAATAAGTTTTCATATTTTTAAAAAAATTACTTTATGTGTTGCACATGAATTATTTAACACGTAATATTATATTTGTTTATGTAAAATTTTTAATTTTTTAATAATAAAAATTATAAATAAAATAATCATTTATAATGTATAACATAGATATTGCACAGATAATTAATATAAGAAATCATTAAACTAAATTTGGTTTCTTTAATTTTGATAATATTCTTTTAAACTCACGTTTACTTAGATGGTTTTTATGTTTTAGGAAGGGGATTTAGCATATTATATTTTTCTTTTAATATGAGTTTTAAATTTTCAATGATTTGTAACAATCTATAATCTTTTATGAAAACAATTTATAATTGAACTAATAATTAACAGCAGTTTGATTGTTATGTTTTAACTCATTGGTAAAGTATCAAATATAATCTTTGGCCACTAGACTGGCCTTGTAAGTATGTACGTTGACATTCTTTTGAACCCAATCATTTTCCATGTTCTTCACACATCCTTTCTCTTCTCTCTTTCTAGTTTGTCCTACTCAAACTTAACAGACCCAAACACCATCTCAGATTTCTCACACTCTCTCTCCTTCTCAAACATCGAAACCCCAAACCATCTCACCACATCCTCAAATTTCAACAGCATCATCATTTTCTTTTTCAATTCTGTTAATTAATTGAGATTTTTCAGTCAGAATTGTCAAATTTGTGGATATTTTGTTTGTTAGCGGTTCACTGTTAGTCAATGAGTTTGTGGTAGTTGCAGTGGATGGTGGCATTGATAATTTCCCATGTATCAGTCAAGACAATTAGCTTGCCACAGAGAGTAAGAATAAACATGTTGAATGGCTAACTGAAGCAAACTTAATAGAAACAAATTCAGACACAGAATACATATAATCAACACAGAAATCTCATCAACTAAAGTAAGTAACAACCTCTGCTTTTTTCTTACTAAAACAAACAACATTACAACATCTTCTCCATATATTTATTGAATGCTAAAGTTTTTATTAGAAAGAATTATAAGACAGCTGCAGTACGCTTTACATATCAATCAAAAATGCATGAATATATCTCCTATTCTCGTAACTCCTATCTACTTTCAAAATTTCCTAAGTAATAACATTCACAACATCAAACTGTTTAAAGTATCATCTTCCCTAAATGTGGCCAACAATGACATAATTTCATCATCAACAGCAATGTCAGGAGACTCCAAGAACTCAAGATCATCATTGGCAATAGCCACTGGAGAATAATCTTCACTTTGGCCAGCAGACAGCATTGCCGAAATACTATCATCAACTAAAACTTGAGAAGCCTCCATGGATGTGAGAGACTTGTCTGCATCAAGAACCACTGAAGGAGAAGCTGCAAAATGACTTGATTCAGCTGGTGATCCAAGGCATTGGCTCTGAGGAAAACAGGGGCTAGCAGTAGTGAAGGTTGGTGTAGGCAAGTCCGTGGAATTAAAGACCTCCTTAATAACTTCCTCATCATCGGTCCAGTCCTCCTCTCTAAATGGTGCTCCATATTGGGCACCGTTTCTATGGCCTGGACCATCCTTACAGAAGATAACACAAAGAACGTAATCATCCTGTACAACTCCCTCGTCAAGTAGATGTTCATCTTCCAGTCTGTATTCGTGCAGAACCCAATCTGTTCGGTCTCCTCGTGGGGCTTTCCCTCTGTGGAAGACCAAAGTTCTAATACTCCCCACAACTTTGTCATTGTAACGAACAGGTCTGTCTTTCCCAGTGGTCTTCCAATACCCATAGGCAGTGGCACGATTGAACCTACTCCCTTTTCCATATTTCTTCTTCATTGGACAGAAAAAGTACCACTTGAGATCCCCAATCCTTAAAAGAGACTTGTGCGGCAGATCCCAAGGAGCATACTTGTATATGTCAACCTCGGCAATAGCTTCAAAAGAAAACTTCTTCCCCAAAACCTTCCTCCTCAGATAGTATTGAAGAAGCTCAACGTCGGTGGGATGAAACCGAAATCCAGGAGCCAGTGAATTTTTCTCCATTGAACAAAAAATATATGTCCCACAGTGACCAATGACGATGATATGTACTCTCGCGTAGTGAATAAACCCTGTTTGGAACGTATCAGAAAACTCAGTATCAAACAAGAAAGGAAGCTTAAACAAAACCCTTAAGTGGTAGGAAAGAAAATGAGAGCTGAAACAGACAAGAAACCAACAATCAAAACAAATAAATCCCTAAATTCAAAATCAAGAAACCCTAAGAATCAGACCAACAATGAAGAAATTGCAAAGTAGAAACAGCAAGTGACGAAGACAACTTACCGAAAGAGAAGAAGGCAATTGAGGAGCGAAACTGAGGAATAGAAATTGAGAGAGTGAGCTGAAAATTAGAGTTAGAAGAAAGGAAGAAGACTCCCTCTCGTTTATATACGCGCCAACAGCTAACCGCCTTATGGAACTAGCCGTTGCCCCTTAATTTTCCTTTTTCTTTTCTTTTTTTTTTAATTTTAACTTTTAAGCCTGAAGAAATTTAATTATTCAATTCATGACATATATGAAAGGATTAAAATTTCTTACCCAAGTGATAAGATACTTGTCATTTTCTGTTAGAATAGTCATATTTATTCATTTTTTAAAACTTTTTATTATAAATATTTTTATCATCAATGTTATTAAAATTTATCTAATTTTTAAATTAATAAAAATTTTAATTACATCAAATGACTCTCATCAAAAATATTTTTATCATAAATATTTTTTTTGAATTTTAACTTTTAAGCCTTCAGGAATTTAATTACTTAATTATTGACATTTTAATAATTTAATAATTATTCAATTAATGAAATTTTGATAATTTAATAATTAGTAAATTTATGAAACCATTCTATTCTATTTTTGTAAGAAATAAGTCCATAAAACAACCCATAAACTTTTATTGGCTAAGTTTCTCTCTTTTTCTTTTTTTCCCCTTCCTCTCCGTTTATGAAACGATTTTGTTCTATTTCTTAACAGGATAATCTATAATCTGTCTACATCTCCTTCCCCCAAGTCCAAAAAATAAAAATAAAAATCTATCTACAATTTATAATATATATGTAATTACAAGATTTTGAAAAAAAAAATTTATTAACAAAAGTAATCATATTTATTCATTATATTTTTAAAATTTTCATTTTAAATATTTTTGTCATTAATATTATTAAAATTTATCTAATTCTTAAAAATATATATATTCTACTTAAATCAAATGACTTTCATTAAAATATTTTTTATTAAAAATATGAATCAAACTTATCTAATTTTGTAAATAAGAATTTTAATTATATTAAATGAATTTCATTAAAAAATGTTAGTTTAGGTCTAATATTTTTAAATAATTATATTATAGTAAATTATCTTTTATTTATAAAAAATTAAATTTATATTTTTATATAGAGTTATTATTCAAAAATAAATAAAAAATAAATAGATATGTGTAATAAATGCTAGCAATATAGGTCTTTTAACACAAATGTCGCGCCAACGGGCAACACCATGTCCGTTTAAGCACATAACACATTTTTGTTTCCCAGCAATGGCTTTCAGTGTAAAGCAAGCAATTTCATATTACCTATAACATATCATACGTACAAACAATACAAGTCCTACCTTTAAATCCAACCACTGCACTGTCATGAATTTAAAAGTGGAAATTCGTGGAGGCTAGGTAGCTTCAATCGATTGCTTTGTTCACCTCAAACATTTCAATCGATTAATTCGTTCGTCTCGAAAATAAGAGAGTTTGGATTCAAACACCTGCAGCCCCTTGTTAGTGCTATCCAAAATGTAAGCTAAGTGGAAACACTGCACATCTGCACCTCAACCTAGAGGTTGGAGTAGTCTATCTGCCCTCAAAATTTTAAAAAAAAAATAAAACAGTGAAAATCCAAAAGCAGATTGTCATAGAAGTTCTCGAGTTGCAATTTCCAATTACTTCAAAGCAGTTCCAAGACTATGAATTTTTATCAACACTAAATTTGCATAGAAGCCTCAAGTACTGCAATGCCGGAGGCATGTGTATTCGTTCCAGTAATAATGGTTAATAACACAAAGCATACATCTGTCACAAACTATAAGCACAACCATAAAATCTACTGGAGCTTCTTTATCCCGGGGAAAGAAGGGAGAAGTGCAATAAGTGCGTCACCATATCCTACTGGATCTGTCACGTTAAGCAAAATAAATAAGAATAAATAAATGACCAGGTGATACTGCAAAACATTGCAAACTGAAAATTACTGAAAGCGGACAAGACATACCACCATCGTCTCTTAGAATTTTGATGACCTCCCCAGATACGTCAGACTGGTAAAGGAATTTATTAGAATGAGAAAATAAAATCTAGATTGTTTGATCATATAAACATAAGTGAATAGTAAGTAGCAAGACACTAGCAGGGTGAAATCAACCCTCTTTTCCACCGGTCAACATACAATGACACATAATAATTCCCCATAAAATCAAGATCATACCTCAATTGGAATTTCACCACCTAGTTGTTCAATGTAGCAAAGCACTTGGCCCTCCTTCACTGTTTGTTTCTGTTGCATAAACAAAAATGTTACCAGCAGGGGTTGATCCGTTTGTTATGGAAACCAAATCAGAATATCTTAACAGAACCTCAAACATATGGAAAGCAAAACAGCATTTGAGAGTACAAGGGAACCAATGGGATACAATAGGCTTCATAATCAATGGTTTCACATATGTGTTTGTCTGGTGAAGATCAGACTTTGAAAAAAACAAAGAAACAGTAAAACCTCTTCAATGATATTGCCCAATTGAAAAACAGTGTCTCTTAGTAGTGGTGATCAAAGCAATCTATTATTTTGGCCCTTAAAATAAACAAATACACCAACCCAAATCTATTGAATTAGTACCTCTTTACACGATGGTGGAGCACGCTTCCCCTTTATGGTTCGAGATCTCCTGAAAAAACCTACCTGAACAATTTATCATCTTAGTGTTACGAGTTCAAACAAGAGAAGCCTTTAAATTTCAGGTCCTCACCTTTGGAGACTGAAGTATCACCAAACCTTCATCTGCAGCTTTATCAAGTAACAATTGGATTCTCCCAGAAGAAGAAAGTGGTTTGGTGATAGCTAAAGTAGGTGTAGAAACAGACCCATTTGAGTCAGGTGCTTCAACAGTTTTACTGGTGCTAACACTGACAGGAGGGGGACTTGGTATGGCAGGTGGAGGTTCACTTTTTCCTGCTAAGTCCCTCATTATATATAGCCGAAATCCACCAAGCTAACAAATGGAGAAAAAGCAGAAGGCTTAAAATTTTGATAATACAGAAAAGATCACATCTGCAATCCCTTCATATACAGAACTAAATAATGCAAATAGAAAAACTATTCAAGTTATCGAAAACTTTACAAGACAAGAATTCAAAGCCACTTACTTTTAGTTCAAACTCTGCAACTGAAGTCGTATCGCATATATCTCTTACCAGAGATTCCACCTGCAGTTAGAAATTGCAAACAACCAACTTCTAAGAAATAAGCTAAAAGTATGTTTGTTCATATATTTATTAAAAGAAGTCCATATGCAGGCAATATTGAATTATTTATAAAAATTCAAATTATGAGTACATAAAAAAAAAACAAATCAATTGCTCCATTTTCTCTAATTTCTATCTAAAGTTTGTTCACAGCTGCTTAAAACATAGTTAAAACAGCTATGCAGGAATTAGTTCATCAACTAACCAGTAAACTTCAAAGATCTATGGGTCAAAGTATTCTTATTTTATAGGCAAAAAGAAATAGCAATGATAAATTTTGTGTAACATATGTGCTTGCATTAATGATTTAAATGAACAATTATATGAACTCACCCCAGATGAATTTGGAATAAGCTGGCTAGTCAAACCAGACATTTTAGTCTCTTCAAAATCATCTGCTAAATTTGTAGTAGCTGCAAGTCAGAAACCAAAAAGATTTAGATATAAGCTATGGATTGACAGAAACAAATAAGACTCTGCTCCTAATCTTCAACTTTCACACATTATATATAAATTGAAAACAAAGCAAGAAATTGCATATAATCACATTCTCAAAAACCCAATTTAGTTTATTAAAATCAAAAGCAAAAACAAAGATGATGGTGAGACTTCAAATATTCAAATTTACAAGACTTTAATCGATGGGGTATTTCCTTTCCAAGTATGACCATTGGTTACCCTGAGATAAGCCAGCAAATAAAGTGAAAAAAGACCAGAAACAATCTGGAAAAAGATATTTTCTCCCAATGAGTAGCATGTGCATCAACCTTAAAGAAATTGGATTATGCAGTTGAGAGGCAAATAGATTGCACCATTATATGAAATTATTACTAAGACAAACATGCTTCAACAGTTACAAGGGTTCTTTTCTTTCCCTCCTTACCCCAGGGTATTTCATTTCCTACTTCTATTTTTCTCCCAAATCCTCACAGCACAGTGACAGTTGACTGACTCTAAATTGCAGAGACACTAGAGACTGATCCCTATTTCAACAAATTTGAGTGGAAAATAGAACCAGAAAAAAGAGATGAAGTGAATATTATCAACTTGAGCCATAGAGACTGTCATTCAATCGCAGTATTCAGCTCAAAAGTAAATAAACAAAAAACTACTTTTATATTTATGTACTACTGCACTGTGTGAGTGTGTGTATCCATTTGTTAGAGACATGCACACACTACTGTGCATAAATAGATAAATATACGAGTCATGTACCAAAGAAATATCAAAGACATTAAGGAAAGATTAGTCTATAAAGTAATCTAAGGGTAAAAGTCTACTAAATCTGAAATGAGCAGAAGAATATAGAATATGTCTTCATGAGACTGCTATAATGTGAAATGTATTTCTTTAAGAATCAGAAGAACATTTATCATGGACACAATAGTTCGTTGTCTGAACTTGCTATACCACAATATCTTACTGCACAATGCGTAAAGAAGATCGAGCACATATCATTGTATTTATCCCTTGACATTGATATGCAATAATTGATCTTGACTGGATAATTGACTGGAAATAAGAAAATTTAAAGTGAGTTGTATCAGCAAAAAGCACTTACCCAGGGTTTGCAAAGTTGGACCACAACCAATGTTGAATGTCTTTTCTGAGCGTCTAACCAGGCCAGCATATTGCATTGTTCTTTTCCTTGTCCATATTCTTACATTATTCAGTTTTGAATTATCAACTCTTGCTTTTCCAAAGCTCAACTTTGGAACTTTAATATTTGGAGCTCCTATGCCACCTGTAGTAAGAGAAAGTTACCCATGACTAAAGCACATTATCTGAAACACACACACACATTCCTAAATTGATGATAAAATGATTAATTGCTTAAAAACTTTATTAAGTGTTTTTTTTTTAAAAAAAGGGCTGTGTCAAAAACTTTATTGAGTCTATGGGAAAGAAATCAGAGCAGTCATGTCAGATTAACAATGAGTCCAAAACAAAGTTCTGGAATTTAAGAATATGAATGCACACATAAAAATCAATATTCAACAACTTGAAAATGAAAAAGAGAAGTACAAGGATAAAAAAGCATTATAATAATTTTTCAAATTCTCTACTACAACAATCAATATACTAACTTTTCATTTTCCAAAATGTTAAAGAAAGATATGCCAATGATGAATAAAGTATGAAGCATCTATCATGTATGACGCATTTCTAAGGTCTGATCTATGGGTTACAACTCAATGCAAAGAATGAAAGGCACCAGTTTTTACACACAACACATCTAATGGCACTGTAAGGTTTGCATTTTGTAATGTAAGTAAAGATAAATTACAATACTGCAACCAATTTCATAGTTTTATCTGTCAACATGTGGTGGCGAAACAGTAGCTATTGAACATGTTGGGTTCACCCTGCCTGGGGTGTGCATGTCAGAATCAAAGTACAAAAGTAAAAATAGACAGGTTTCTCCACACTGCATAAGAGTATGCATCTATTTTTGTTGCCTGCAACCGATAGAAGATGCTAATTCGAGTCTTACAACAGTGCATGCATCACAAGATGCACGTGAGCCAAAACCCTCTGAAGAGAGAAGAAAGACTATAGAAATTAGAAGCTTTACATTTGTCCCAAAAGTTGAGACAACAGAACATGGTAGATGAACTCAGCTTCTATAAATGTCTAATGCTATTGCTATGATAAATTGTACCATCTAATGTATCTACATACTGCATCAGAAGACAACAATTAGATTGACCTTCTCTACAACAATTACTTAACATTTAGAGTCTATAAAAAGAGAAAAAAGAAAAAGAAAAGACAAGTGGATACACATATGTCAGTCTTTTCAATAAAACTTAGACATGGGTTATAAATTTAATGAAATTGGCAAGAAAAGATTACATTAAATGTTATCGCACTGATATCAAGAATGAAACAGCAACACCATAAATTATACAGCAGACAAAACCACAAGTGAAATCATAACTTTTAAAAAAGTTCTAAGGCTAGCTACACCAACAAGGATGAGAACACTGTTCCATCCAAATTATGCATTAACACTATTTTATAAGAATAATCGTACAGAATGCGCCACCTATGTTTACCTAAGCAAGTTTTTTGTTTAGTAAGTTTTGGGGTTTTTTCCTTTTAAAGAGAGTCTAGAATAAGTAACAGCCAGAATTCCAATAATCATACTAAACCAGAGCCAAAGTGAAGATTTTGTAATCAGAGCCAAATAAAGAAGGTTGAAACTAATATGCATGCTAAAATCACAAAATCCAATTCAGATTGCAATCAATATTGGATTTTGACAATATGAGGAACCAACAGGGAAAGCACAACTGACAACACACTAACAATCTACAGCTTTACCACAATGCTTATGCATTTAAGGAACAAAACCCTATTCCAAGGGATCCCAGTCTCTCAACAAAACAAAAAACAAACATACCAAATAACCCTTCCCCCTCTATGCAACTAATTCAAGAACCAAGCCACGAAACAAAGTAAAATCTAGCATCTTTACACACCCAAACTTCAAAATAACCAAAAACCCATACAAAATCTTAACCTACTTAACCTCAAAAAATACATAGAAGGTTAGAAAAAGAAAGTGAGATACTCACATGAAGCCATGGAAAAGCACAGAATATTTTATTTTTCTTTCCGAGGACCAAATTGAAGAACTCTGAAGAATATGAAGAACACCAAGGAAAGAGTGGAAGAGAAAAGCAAATGAAAAAACGTGTGGGTAAATGGGAATGGCCTGTCAAACGTTAAACCCCATGAAGGAAATTTCAGCAGCACGTTTCCAGAGTAACTAAAACAGAACAGCAGAGGCCACTAGAACCAGAAACAGTGAGACACCCGTTACCAGACTTCCTTGGCAACTCCACTTAGCCAAAGGACGTGAATAAAGCCAAGTACAGAATCATACAGCTGGAATGTGTTTTTTCTTTTTTTTATTAGAAGAAAATTGGACATTTCTCTTGTTTGGAAAAAATATTATATCATTTCTAAAATTAGATAAAAATACATTTATATAAAAAATGATGCTATATGTGAAAAAAATAATGTTAAATAAAAATATAATTACTATTTCAAGGATATAAAAAGGATTTTTCAAACAAATAAGATAAAATCTATTTTGCCTAAACTTGCAAGAGCTTTTTGTATTTTAGCTTTGATTTTTTTTTTATGTTTCTAAGTTTATGATTAGATATGGAAAGGGTCCAAAAAATTCCTTTATAGTCCTTTTATGATGACGGATTTAACTAAAAAATTGGAAAGCATTTTCTTCCACCATCCTATTGGCCCATGCCGATAGAATAAAATTTTTTTTTTATGAAAGTCATATAATGTAATTAAAATTCTTATTTACAAAGTGAATAAATTTTATTAATATTTATATTTAAAAATAATTTTAATGAATATCATTCTATACATATAGAATTTTTATATATTTATAAACAAAATAAATTTTATTAGTATTTATAATAAAAAATTATTAAAATGATAATTTAAAAATATAATGAACAAATATAATCGTCTTCATTAATAATTAAATTTTCAACAATCATACTTTATATTATTTATAAATTATTAGATAATAAGGTAAACCATAATGAATTTTTTGAAAATTACTTACCATTACCATCAATTGTTGTGTTCCCTACAAGTAATATATGTAAATGCATGACATGATGATAAGTTTTTTAAATGTAATGTGTGTGGATATATATATATATATATATATTCAATGTATTTTGAATTATCATTCTTATTTTTATGACCCATAAATTTCATTTTAAATAATAAAATCTTATTTGGTTGGACTTTCACAAATGAAGAAGATATTGCAAATCAATTAGACAATGATTGAGTGACAGATCGCTCTCAATTTGAAAACCATTGGGTAGCTTTGCTTCGTCTTTGGTACTTAATTTTTATTGATAAATAATTGCACCTTCACCGATTAAAAAACTTTTTAATTCAATTTTTTTTTTAGTTATAATTGAGATAAGAATCCTAGTGATGAGATTATTTTTCTTTAAAATTAATCTATTTCTATTTCTAAATGAATGCCCTAAAATCACTTATAAACTAAAATCTCATTTATTTATTAGTTGTGGATCATGAAATTCTATTTATTGGCTATCAAACGTGCAAGTCTCCTATCGAGGAAGGTTGCCTAACTCACCTTCTAAGTGCGGAGAACCCAAGACGAGCCTGGGACGTTGTTTCTTAGACAGCTTGACAAGTTGAGGGAGTCCTTAGACAATTACTTGACTCATGGGCCTTTTTTATGGTAATTTTTGGACAATATTTTGTTATCCAGTCCATGTATGGGGAAGGCCCAAATGCTATCAAAGTAATTGTTTAGCTCGTCATCCCTAAGCCAACAAGCAAATGTGAACAAAACAGCAGAGCAGATACCATTCTGGTTGCTTATTGGTGATCCAATTATTTTTTGCACATATGAGGAGCAATGGTGAATTTACGATTTTACATAAAGAGTAATTACAAAATAATTATAATAATATTATATATAAAATTTTATACATATAATAATAAGAATAACAATTAAAAATTGAGAGGTGACGGTCATCACCATCTGTCACTACCTTGACTCTCATCCTAGAGGTAAAAAGGTAACAACTGATAAGTCAAAGTTTTAGTTGCTAGGTGATCAAACTATAGTAGTATATTCTTGTTTTCATATAATTTAGTTTGCAAATCCATTCAAAATATGTTTCTCAAGGGTTTGAAAATTAAGGGGGCAGGTTACTACTTTGCTGTTGTTGATCCTATTAACTTTTACAAGATTATGGTTTTGGAAGTGTATATTATTTGTTGTTTCAAGACGTCATTAGTACAAGCTAGGTGCCATTTGGTAGCATAAATAGTCAAAGAATTTCCTCATATAAATCTTTTATAATTATATCCTTAGTAGGGTATTATTCATCATAAAAAATATAGGGTACAGTATCATATATATATATATATATATATATATTATATTCATTTAATTTTTTTGCTAAACTTAAATATTTATGAAGTGATCGATAAGTTAAAAAAACTATCAAGCAAACTCAATAAAATACAAAAAAAAAAAAAACCGATAAAAACCGTCTAAACGTAAAACTAGAGAGCCAACATCAACAAACAAACTAAAATACAAAGATGAAGCAGAAAACATTAATGTTCTCATTCCACGCCACTGCTCTCGTTCAAAACTATCATCAAACATAAAATATCTCTAGTCTGTCAATACCGAACTTGACTAAAGAATCCTAGAAAAAAATTAGGTTCTAGATTAACATATGCAGGAATGTAATTAGTCTTCCTTAGCCTGTCAATTTCACTAAAACAATCAAAAAAATAAATTTCCCAAACTATAAGAAGATAAAGAGAAGACATGAAAAACAGTTTTAACTGCCATTAGCTCTACATAATTCGATTCTTGGACATCTAATAATCCCAGAAAAAAAATGTTAGGAAATTGCAGAATTGTCTCTAAAGAATTACCCAAGATCTAACCCAATCAATAGAATAAAGAAAGAAAGAAATCAAACACACCCACAAGAACATAAGAATTTACGTGGTTCGGTCTTTTTATGACCTACGTCCACGGGCACAGCAATAGAGAAAAATTCACTAAGAGAAAAATCAAGAAATTACAAGAACAGTCTCAAACTCATAACCCTTATCCCACGTACACCTAAATCACTCTCTCTAAATCTAGGTGATCCACTATTCTTTAACTCATAGAGTCATTTTATAGTGCCAAATACAATAACCTTATCCTAATATAATTAGGAATCTTATCCTAATAGAATTAGGAATTGTTATTCTAGTCTAACTAGATTTAAAGACTATTTTATAAGGTATACTAATTTAATTAGAATTAAACAATCCTAATTAAATCACAATTCAAGACTATCCTAACAAATCTCCACCTTAGGCTTGAATTCACCAAGCTCCACCTTACGAACCAATCTCTGTCGACACCGCCACTGCCCCAATGGGCCTCAAGCACTACGAACACCGATCAAGTCCAAGCAATGCTTGAACTTTATCCCAGAAACTGACTTAGTTAGCATATCTGCCGGATTTTCATCTGTAGCTATTTTCTTTACTACAATCTCACCTTTAGAAATAATCTCTCGAACGAAGTTACATTTGACTTGGATGTGTTTGGTTTTCTCATGGAACATTTGATTTTTAGTCAAGTTTATGACACTTTGACTATCACAAAACACAACTGTTTGTGTTTGTTCAAAACCCAGATCACTAACCAAGCCTTTAAGCCATAAAGCCTCCTTCACTGCCTCGGTCACAGCCATATATTCGGCTTCAGTTGTAGACAAAGCAACGGTTGATTGAAGAACTGCTTTCCAACTGATTGCAGACCCTGAGAGAGTGAACACATACCCCGTTTGAGATCTTCTACTATCTAGGTCACCAGCAAAATCTGAATCGGAGAAGCCAACCACATTACAACTAGTGTTTGCACCTCCTTCATATACTAAGCCAATATCTATAGTGCCTTTTAAATATCGAAAGATCCACTTCACAGCTTGCCAATGTCATTTTCCTGGTTTATCCATGAATCTACTAACCATACTAACAGCATGTGAAATATCAGGCCCAGTACATACCATAGCATACATAATGCTACCCACTGCATTAGCATAAGGAACACGAGTCATGTACTCCTTCTCATCCTCCGTTTGTGGTGATAAACCAGTTGAAAGTTTTAGGTGTAGTCCCAATGGAGTAGTCACAGACTTAGCATCTTGCATTCCAAAACGTTCTAGTACCTTTTGAATGTATTTCTTTTGTGACAAACATAATCTCGATGCTCGTCTATCTCTGACAATTTCCATACCCAATATTTTCTTTGCATCACCTAAGTCTTTCATCTCAAACTCACCACTAAGCTGCTCCTTTAAAACATCAATGTCTGACATACTTTTGGCGGCAATAAGCATGTCATCCACATACAACAACAAATAGATAAACGAATCATCTGGAAGCCTTTTATAATAGACACAACCATCATGTACACTTTTAGTGTACCCTTGTGCCTCCATGAACATATCAAACCTTTTATACCATTGCCTAGGAGATTGTTTTAGGCCATATAATGACTTTTTAAGTAAGCATACACAATCTTCCATACCTGGAACAACGAATCCCTCAGGTTGTTGCATGTAGATCCGCTCTTCAAACTCACCATGTAAAAACGCTGTTTTGACATCAAGTTGCTCCAACTCAAAGTTAAAATATGCCACTATAGCAAGCAACACGCGGATTGAACTATGCCTCACGACAGGAGAGAATACTTCATTATAGTCAATTCCCTCTCTTTGTGCATACCCTTTTGCCACAAGTCGTGCTTTAAATCTAGCATTTTCAACCCCTAGGATCCTTTCCTTTTTCTTGAAGACCCATTTGTATCCCACAACTTTTTGGCCTTTAGGTGGTTTCAGAAGCTCCCATGTTTGATTTCGATGTAAAGACTTAATATCCTCATTCATAGTAGTTAGCCACTAAGAAGATTGAATAAAAGTAATTGCTTCATGATAAGAGTAAGGCTCATTAGTCTCTACTTCTTCCGCCACAGATAAAACATAAGAATCAAAATCACGCTCCACACAAGTAACAAAATCATCAAACTTCTGAGGAGCTTTTGAAATCCTTCTAGATCTGTTTGTAGCAATGCTTCGTTGTTGTATATGAGATACTGATTCTTGTTCCTCTTGTGATTCATTTTGTATTTCACTATCATCTTACACTGTCCCAAGAGCATTGATTTCAAGCTCCACCTGCTTGTCCACTTCTTGGTCTGATGAGATTACAATTCTAGACTTTATCCCATGAAGTAATGCAGACTCGTCAAAGGTAACATCCTGACTTAACATAAACTTGGGGGATTTCGGATCAGTACACCACAGTCGATAACCTTTTACCCCAGATGCATAGCCTAGGAATATGCACTTCTTTGCCCTCGGCTCAAGCTTACCATCATTTACATGAGCATAAGCAGGACAACCAAATACTCTCAATATAGAGTAATCAGCGGGTTTACCTGACCAAACTTCCTCGGGAGTCTTTAATTCAATTGCAGTTGATGGAGACCGATTTACCAAGTAGCAAGCCATGTTGATAGCTTCTGTCCAGAATACTTTAGATAAACCAGCATTAGAAAGCATGCATCTTGCTCTTTCAACAAGTGTTCTATTCATCCGTTCTGCAATACCGTTTTGTTGTGGTGTTTTGATGACAGTGCGATGTCTAATGATTTCCTCATTCTTGCAGAATAGATCAAACTCACATTTGTAAAATTCCAAACCGTTATCTGTTCGAAAGCGCTTGATCCTTTTCCCTGTCTGCTTCTCGATCAATGCCTTCCATTGCAAAAAGGTGGTAAACACTTCACTTTTAGCCTTCAGAAAATACGTCCATACTTTTCTTGAAAAATCATCAATAAATGTTAACATGTATAATGATCCACCTTTTGAAGCCACAGGAGAAGGACTCCATAAATCTGAGTGGATGTAGTCTACTGTACTCTTTATTCGATGTGTAGCAATGCTAAATTTCACTCAGTGTTATTTGCCATAGATGCAATGTTCACAGAAATCTATCTTCCCAGTCTTTTGACCACATAGTAAACCACGCTTACTCAATTCTGTCATTCTTTTCTCACTCATATGACCTAATCTCATATGCCATAAACGTGTAACATCATCATCAGGATCATGGGATGAGACAACAGAAGTAGTTCCAATAATCGTACTTCCCACTAGACGATAAAAGCCACCGGATAACTTACCTTTCATGATAGTTAATGCTCCTTTAGATACCTTCAAGACACCATCTTGGCCACTATATTTGCAACCCTTCTTATCTAACAAACTCAAGGATATCAAATTCTTTTTCATGTTAGGTACATGTTTCACCTCAAGTGCCCTTACTATACCATCAAATCATCTTGATTCAATTGTGCCAATTCCACCAACTGAGAGAGAGAAATCATCTCCTAATTGTACAGTGCCCATATCAATAGATTGATAAGTTGTAAACCAATCACGCCTAGGACATATGTGGAAGCAACAAGCAGAATCTAAGATCCATGTATCCTTAAAGTTACCATTAGTAACTGCAGGAACATTATCAGCTTCCTCAAAAGTATCAAAATCAACTTCAACTACGTTTGCAGTATTTTCAGACTTATTGATCTTTTCATCGCCCTTGAATTTAGTACAGTCTTGATGAAAGTGACCTTTTTTACCACAGTTCCAATAAGTCTTTCCTCTTGATCTAGATTTGGATCTAGATTTACCTTTTCTGTCTAAGCCCTTCTCTTTACCTCTACCTCTATTTACAACCAAACCTTCTGCTTGATTTTCATTCCGAATACCACCAACTTTCTTCTTTAATTCCTTGGAATTTAAAGATGCCCTTACATCCTCGAGAGTGAGAGTGTCTCGGCCGTATAGTATAGTATCCACGAAGTTTTCATACGAAGGAGGCAAAGAACATAAAAGAATTAAGGCTAAGTTCTTCATTCTCAATTTTAACATCGATATTCCTTAAATCAAGAATAACTCTATTAAATTCATCAATGTGGGTATTAACGGACGTACCTTCACTCATTTTGAGAGTATACAATCGTTGCTTCATATAAGGCCGATTCGTCAGGGACTTGGTCATATAAATACTTTTGAGTTTAAACCACACTGCAGCAGCAGATTCTTCATCCGTGACTTCTCTTAGCACCTCATCAGACAAAGCAAGGAGAATAACACTATGTGCTTTTTCCATAAGGTCATCTTTCTCACTATCAGATAAATTCGAGGGAAGATGTTCTTTTCCCTTCAGTGCCTTCAACAGTCCTTGTTGCACTAGCAATGCGTGCATCTTAACACGCCACAGACTGAAATTGTTTCTTCTATTAAACTTTTCAATCTCATACTTGGTGGACGAAGTTGCCATAGCGAGATTCAGATTAACCCAAGACCTTGAAGCTCTGATTCCAGTTTGTTGGGAAATTGCGGGATTGTCTCTAAAGAATTGCCCAAGACCTAACCCAATCAATAGAATAAAGAAAGAAAGAAATCAAGCACAACCACAAGAATACAAGAATTTACGTGGTTCGACCTTTTGATGACCTACGTCCACGGGCACAACAACAGAGAAAAATTCACTAAGAGAAAAATCAGGAGATTACAAGAACAGTCTCAAACTCATAACCCTTATCCCACGTACACCTAAATCACTCTCTCTAAATCTAGGTGATAATTATTCTTTAACCCATAGGGTCCTTTTATAGT
>NC_030855.1:12846281-12858015 GCF_000208745.1 Theobroma cacao
ATTACCAATTATTAATATTTAAAAAATAAAATAAAAAATTAGTCATAATAATATTTAAATTAAATAAAATATTAATATTTAAATTATCTATTATTAATATTTTAACTAAATAATCAATTATTAATTTTCAAAAATAAAATAAAATAAAATAATTGATCATCATAATATTTAAATTAAATAAAATATTAATATTTTACAATATAAATAATTAAATTATAAATAAATATTAATATTGAAATTATCAATTATTAATATTTTAAATAAATTATCAATTATTAATATTTTAAAAATAAAATAAAATAAAAATTAATCATAATAATATTTAAATTAAATAAATATTAATATTTAAATTATTAATTATTAATATTTTAATTAAATTCTAGATTATTAATATTTAAAAAATCTAATAAAAATAAAATGTCATATAAATAATAAAGAGTGTTTTTGTCTTTTTTTTTTCTATTCCTTTCTTATTCTAAAATTATTGTTACCAACCAAACACTACAATAAGTCATAATAATTATTCTTACCCTATTCCCTTTGTCATACCAAACTAAGTAATAACTATCTTATTCTATTCCTACCTCATTCTATTCTCACATAACAACTATTCTATTCAATTCCTATCTATTCCGCCAACCAAACGTACCATTAAAGTTCCTCCACAACCCGAATGTCCTGATATCATATGATGGTCTTATCTCGTGATTTTTTTGGGGATAATGTAATAATAAAAGGGGTATGGTGCACCTGCCTGCCAGCAACTAGGAGAACATCCTGGGCCCAAACTAGCTCCTAAGATTACCTTGTAAACTAGCCAGAATAGGACATTTGAATATAACATAAAGATAGCTGGAAAGGAAGACAAGAATCTTTGCTTAAAGCATTGCATATATAAATGTTAGTAGTAACTAGTGTTGTCGTGTTGGAAGAGACGTTCATGAATAGATTGTTGCTTTTGAATCCACGACATGTAAACTTTCTGAGATACCATAGGTCAATAAAGGGGATCCAATGTAATTTTATGTTTTGAATATACTTACTTCGCTTTTGCATGATAACAACTCCTGAATACATTAAAAAACTCTCTTATTCTCTTTTTTTTTTTTAATTTAAAAAAAAAATTCAAACTTTACTTTTTGTGTAACTGATTATGTATTAATTATTAAATCAAATATTCAGGTAATTTTATTCTCATATCATATATTAAAAAAATGAGCATTTTAACATTTGACACCTAGATTATATGAGGAACATCCTAATATTAATGGTAACTATAACTCACATCCTCAAAAATGAATCCCTTCCTCAAAATTAATTGTTTTAGGAAATAATTTCTTCACAATTAATTTGAGAATACATGCTAGAGATTAATATGACAAGAGTATGATACAGATTAACTCTATATATGGAGAATATAGAACATCAAATTAAAAGGCAATAATACCATAAAGTAACACAAAGCTTAAGACATTATAACACATTAATTTTACCTTGAGATCAGCCTTAAGAACTTTTAGTAATTAATGTAGTATATGTTTGACAGATGATGTGCAATAATGGCATGTGCATACATTTACAAGTAGCAATTCCCATCCTTATCCACTGGTTACTCTATATATCATCACATGATACTTTATACTTTTATATTGAACAACCTTTCAACATGTTTACTAAATTCTCTTTTGCTTAATGATATTTAAAGTTCAATCCTGAAATTGTAGTGCACTTGTATTTAATTTAACCTTTTTAAGTCCAACAGGTTTTCGGGCATATTGCATATATAGTAGGAAAATATTTGGGTTGGGGTTCTTATAATTTGCAGAGAAGAATCATTGGAGTTTGATATTGTTCCACATATTCAAACCCCTCTGCCACCATCCCTCCCAAGAAAAGAAAGAATGAAATTGTACAATCAACAATGTACTTTTAAATCTTTGTAATCTATCTATAATCATAATTAGCTTCTCTTTTAGAAAATTATAGTGGAATCACTATATGTTGTCCCTCAGGCTTTTCAAAAGCAAATATCTGTTTGACATTCCTTGAATTTTGACCCCAGCGTGGTCCCTTAGTGAAGTTGCAAGTCCATTGATCTTCATATTATTAAACTCTTGTTCCTCACAGCAATGTTTAAAGCACTTTTTCAAACCAATTTTTTAACCAAATTCACCAGTATGAAGCAGCCTTCAAGCCTCAATTTTACTCTTCCCATCAGCTAATTGTCAGTCGCCATACACAGGAGAGAAATGGGTGAGAGAGAGAGAGTCATCTTTTTCTTTTCTTTTTTTTTTTCTCTCTGAAGTTCATGCATGCAAATCATTTCTACTAATGGGAAAAAGAGAAGAGAATCATCTTCTTTTAAGAAAGCCACGCACCATTACAATAAATAAACTCCCTAAAAAGCAAAAGACAAATAAACGATACATTGAAAGCATCATCACAAAGTACTACAATATTGCTATAATTCTTATCGGAAAAAAAACCAAGACAAAATGCCAAGGGACAAAGCTTCTGGTGATCAACAAGGGCTTCTACACCATGTTCCTTCACCTGAGGAATTCTAGCACACCCCAAAGGAATATAATGAAGAAAAAGCAGTAAAAGTCTCTGATTTAGTCTCTCTTAGTTGGTTGCAACACCTACAAGTCATCAAGCCACATATGTTAATTAGAATTGTAAGCAAAAATTGAAAGAAAAAAAAAATAAAAACCACAATCCTTGATGAATAAGGTGAAAGACTGTACCCAAAAATGGATAGCATGCTTTTAATATGAAGTTCTATTGTTAAAGTCTCTTGGGGCACTGCATCTGAAGCACTCCATCCGGCTAGCAAAATTGTGCTCATTGCATCCAGACCTGCATTGATCATATTGAGTTACATTTAATTTTCATAAGAATAAGATAAGACAGGACTCTTTTTCCCTTTTTCCTACTCAACACAGAGTGGAGAGCAAGAGATTCTTAAATGCTTCCTAGCTTCCAAAAGCAGTCAAAAGAAAATCTAGCATGTAAAGGAAAGATATACAGCAACAACTAAAGCTTTCAAAGAACAGAATCTGGCTGGCAAAACCAAAAGCAAAGTTGTGTACGGAAAAGCCGGCCATTGTAGCAGAGAGAATAAACATGCCACTGTAGTTGTCTCAGCTAGCAGCTTCTCCTAGTTGATTACAACTGAAATATACAAATATGTTTACACCAATAAAAAGGGAGCAAGAGGTCATCCCCGGCTTGGAACAATGAAGAAAAAAATTAATATTTTAGATGTCTTGACTTCATATCCTATAAGAAATGCAATAGTCAAATATCGGAAAACAAAAGTGTTAGAAGAATTCACCTGGTGCATATCCAGTCGCCTGATTTCCATCCGGATCGATTACCACCAAATCCTCTTGAACGTGGGATGTCAGAGTCGAAACCTCCAGCAGAGTCATCCTTGAATGCACCACATTTGAAGCAGCTGGAACGGCTAGCGAAATTGTGGGTGCCACAGTTTCCGGCAGTGCAGTACCAGTCACCAGGTCGAACATCGGAGCCGGTGGTGAACCCAAATGAGGAGCCACCCCTCCCACCGTAGCTACCAAAGTCACCTGACCTAGATTCCCCGCAACGTTGGCAGGAGTCCCTCCTCTGGAAGTTGAGGTGCTGGCATGACCTGCAGTTCCAATCTCCTGGCCTGCTCATTGTTTTCTTCTGCTCTAAGAAAAGGATTCCATTCAAACAGGGTGACAAGCAGGAACAAACAAAACACAACGTCTCGAAAACATGAAGATTTTGAAGTTATAAGGATATAAGGCGATACAAAGAAAACAAACCTTAACTAGAATAACGCAAAGATGATGACTTCAATGATATAATCAAGAGGTTGTAGTAGAAGGAATCCTTGAAGGAATGCCCCAAAGAGGGGCTCTTTATATACATGTTAGACCACAGAAAAAGGAATAAATGGAGGGCTGTGTATGTACTTTTTCGTGTTCTTCACATTTAGTCTTGATAAATGGAATAATTGTTAAAGGAAGAAAAGAGATAAAGGAAAATTCTGGCTATGATTCCAAAGACAGGAAATTTTGAATAAATGCTTTGGCTTGGGTTTCCTTTTTAGGGTTTGGGAATATTGATAATTATGTGCAGTGCATACACATATTCGGTCTCTTGCATAAATCTGGATAGAAACAATTTAGCTTTTTTTTTTTTAAATTTTAATATTATATGTTTTCGCTGCCCAATGCAAATTTCTTTGTCACATTAAAGTGAGTGATTCTACACAATTTTCCATTTAATGCCCTTGTGAACTTAACTGTGTGGTTAAATAAATCATTTCAAAAGACTTGTGCTACACTTTCCAATTGAAGTATAGCATATTTATCTGAGAAAGACTATTGTTTATCTTTTTTTAAACCATAATATTTAAAAAACTATTTTAAAAAATTGAAATAAACCTTTATCCTTCTATTATGTTCAATCAAATCTTTAAACTTTTATTTTAAATCAAATAGACCTTTATAATTAACGGTTGATTAATTGCAAGTCAAAATGTCACTTTGTCACTTTATGCAGTGTGGTATGCTGAGATGTTATAGTAAATAGTAATGTAACATATCGATATGGTATAATGATATGACTACATGATATTTTCATCTTCTATGTCAACACCACATCAATATCATGCGAATATAAAATATTAAATGACATTTTCACGGATAACAATTAGTCAATCATTGGTCATAATGATCTATTTAGTCCAATATAAAATTATAGGAGCTTGATTGAATGAAATAGAAAAATAAAAGTTATTTGGATTTCCTTGAATAATTGAGAGGTTTTTTGAAATAAGTCTTTATCATTTTATTCTTTTATTACGTCCAGTTAAGCTCTTATACTTTTATTTTAAGTTAAATGGACTTTTATGATTAATAGTTAATTAACTGTTGTTAACTTTTGTTAATCAAAATACTTGTCATTTTATGTCATGTGGTATTGATATGACACAATGATATGTTATAGCATATGGTAATGTGGTATATCAATATGGCATGATGACATGACCACGTGATATTTTTCATTTTCTATGTTAATGTCACATTAAAGTCACGTGAGCATAAAACAACAAATAACGTTTTGATTAATAATAGTTAATTATCAATTAGTTATAGGGACCTATTTGCTCTAAAAAAATATATAAGAGTTTAATTGAATGCAATCAAAGAGTAAGAGTTTTTTTAGATTTTCTTAAATAATTTAAAAGTTCTTTAAAACATTATGCTTTTATTTTTAACACAATTATCAACACTCACAGTCTAAAGGTTACTTAAACCATACCAAAGTGCCTATGGCATGAGATAATGGTAACTTTTATGTATAATCAGCAACAAATATCCAAAGCGTCAAAGTAATAAGTTTAAGGATTTAAATTCCAAATCTCTTTGTACTCTTATTTCCTGCATAGAAAAAAAAATAGAGATTCAAGATTCACTTTGTTGAATAAAAATATAGACATTTATAATTGAATCAAACGTTCAAGTATCAAAATTTTATGTATTTTTCAATTAGAAAAGATAGAAATTAATATACATAGACACATATTTAAGAACAAATTGTAAATTTAACAATCAAATAATGACAGGAGAAGATAGTATTTAAATATAATATGCAATAATTTCCCAAAATATGTAGGCTTTGAAAGAATTGAGAAATTTAAATACCATATGTGTAGGCTTTTTCATTTTGCTCACATAACAGAGGTGTAGTGTAGTAGTCAAAACAATCAAACTGAAGCGGATGTAGGGATGGGCAGCAGCCCAACAAAATCAGGATCCCACAAAAAGCAAACAGGAGATCCTGTTAGGCTATAAGCACAACATTGCTAATCCAAAAATTCTGTTCAATCAAATGAACCATGAACCTCACAAAAGGCTCTTTGACCATGGGTATCTGGGACCCTTCTCCTCTAGTGCGGCAATTGCACAAATTGCAATTTCTTTTGACAGTCAAGAATCCTAACAAGCATTTCTTGCCACGTAATGAATATTCTCAACATTAAAACCTAGGCAGGGCCACATCTTATCTCAATTATTTTGGTCATGTCTCTTTCAATTTATACTTTGGAGAATCAACAACAGTGGCAGTCACTATATATGAGTAAAATTGTTGCTGCTTTACATATTTGAATATTCTCCCTTTTGTACTTCAGCTCCAATCCAGTAAAGGAATTCCCCTCTAATTTTTCATCAACCCAAACCGTTGTTTTCTTTTCTTTTTGTGGGTACATTTGTATCTTGATCTTTAAGAAATTCTTTGAAAGTAAACCCCAAAATTGATTTCTAATTAAAGATATTATAGTATAACTCTAATTAGATATTGTAATCTAGCTAAGTAAAAATATTATATTATAACTCTAACTAAATAATTTATATAATTATCTTAACACTCATAATATAAATTAAATAGTTCTCAATCGGAGCTCTTATATATCACATGATTGAGATCAGTATCATAAACTTCTCTTTGCATGCCAAATTCTAAACTTTGTTAACAATCTAATTTCAATTTTAGTACATAATTCGATGGAAAACATAAGCAAATGGCTTTCCAAAAAAAAAAAACATAAGCAAATTAAAAGTTCTTTTTGATGTTTGGGTAATCATAATGTCATTTTCTCTCAACGTTAAGCTTTTAGGACTAGAAATGGAGGGGCTCCCTTTTCTTTTTTCCATTGTTTCAATGTTTTGGTTTTATGGGGTTATTAAAGAGTTAGCGTTAGTCTTTTGGGTTGCTAATTTTGTTGTTCTGGGTAAAGGGTGTTGCTTTTGTTATTTTCTCAAGATGTTTATCCTTTCCTTTGTATTTTGGGTGTGGGGCTTATGCATTGCCCAACCCTTCCCTTCAATATATTTAGTTAAATATTATTAGAACATGATATACCATTTTTGCGATTAAATAATCAATAAAAAACAAAAATATTTAATTATGTCAAAAATAATTGTACAAATTCAGTGATACAGTTAAAACACAATATTATTGGTTGGCTAGTTAACTAGTAAGACTACAATATTGTTATAACTAGCCAGAGTTAGATTATGAATATGATTACCTTCTATATGCAAATCATTCACCTTCATAACAATAAATATAATCTCAAAACTCACATCGACATTACAATGTTCACTCTCTAAAACAGTATGAATCCACTCAAGAAAAATGTTGAAAATAACTTGTAGACTATGCGTTTGTCTAATCTCACTCATACGACATGAGATCCCCTCTTCTGGCATTTGAATTAATAGAGACAAAAGAGGAATGATTTGAAATTAAAATTAAGTTGCATAATTAGGGTTTTCCAAATTGTCAAAACACATCACCTTCTCCTAATTTCATTTAATGGCAAGTCACAGCATCATTTGCATCAAGAGAAAAAGATTAGAAAAGGAAGCATCTACATAGAATACAAAATGGAATCATTCACATTTTTCATCATTTGATATTTTTTTAAGGAGAATGGGATTTTTTGAGGGAGAGGAACAAAAAAAGAAGAAAAGAAAGGCAAACCAAAAAGAGAGAAAAAGGAAGGGCAAATGGTGAGTTTCAATAAAGATAGGTTTGCGGCTGACGATGGAATAACAAGTCCTTCGAGGTTTTCATTTTGACCATCTTTTCCTTTCTCTCTTTTCTGCGGCTGCTTTGCTCATTACTATTCCAATATTTTCTCTCTCCCCCCCCCAAAACCACTTTTTTCCTCTCTTTTCTCTTCCCTTCAATTCCCTCTCTCTCCATAAGCAAAAGGACATGAAGGAAGAATAAGATCTGGCGTCCATTCTCTTGGAGAACGGTAAAGGAACAAGAGAGCAAACTGTAAAGAAAGAGCAAAGAGAAGTGGGCTGATTCGATTCGCCTTGGTAATCGTTTCCATGCATGACCACGACCAACTCATATTCCCCCTCCCCTTTATTTGTCCCTCACCAATCTTTACATTCTCCTTTATTTTCTCACCCGCACTCCCCTTTGCCTGTGTTTTTTGTCTGCGTGCGTGTTTATTAGGTAAAAAGAGATATTCTTTACTTGCATTCTTCTTTATTTCTTTTTTTTTTAAAGAAACTTTATTATTATATGTTGATGATGAGATATTTAAACTTAACTTTTTAAAGAACAAAATGTATATCGTATTTATCATTCAATTTAATATCCGAATGCATAATATAAAATCTCTTGTCATGTAATCTATGATCCACTTGTCCAAGAGACCACAAACATAAAAACTTCCTTACAATATTTAAGCACGCAACAAGGTTATTAGCTTCATTTCTTGTTTTTATTGCTTTATTAACATTAGGAAGAAATTAAGAACATATGGCTAAGAAGGAACCATGTTAATTAGCTTCATATTTTTTTGAATGTTAATTAGTAACAAGTGGTCACCCAAACGATTAGAATTTGAGATCTTAATTATTTTAAGAGTCTTGAGTTTGGGTTCCGAGTAAAGAAGGTGAATCTTATAGAAAAGGGTAAGACTATCTCCTTTCGTGTAATTAGAGCTATATATGCACCAACAATTAAGAAGTAGAAACTACTCTTAACTTATTATGGAACCAGAATGTGTACATGTATACCATATGGGCCGGGTGGCTTGGGGGGCTCACTTGCTTTAGAATGCCACAAGATAAAAGATTTAGTGATCTGTGAGTCCATGACAATGACAATATAAACTGTTACTTAGTCATGCATTTTCAATCAAAAATGATTTCAAAGTTCTTTTTTGTTTTTTAATTTACTATAATGCCGATTTTCTTCACTTTCTCTTAAGCAAACAAATAGTGATAATTAAATATACAAAAATAGCTTTTGTAGTTCAGTGCCGACATCGTTGACCTGTTAAGATCACTCATAGGGCCAATATATATCTCTCTCTCTCTCTCTCTGAAAAGGAGGATTTAAATGCACAACCTTAAGGGGTTAGGAAGGGGCCGGGGGTTAGGACTAGAGAGCAGTACGAAAAAAGACGACCATTTTAAGTATACGTCAAGTAAACCAAAAGATAAAGCGGCTGGCTAACGTTTTCGTTTGAGTACCGGAATTTTTTTTTTTTGTCTTACTTTGCGGGTAATGGTTTTGCTGGTTTCGGCAACTCTAAAGTGATATGTTTATATCAGCAAATTTGGCTTAATGCATAGAAATAAATAAGGGGAATTCAAATCACTCTTCTTTCGAAATACAAATAAATAACTAAAATGGTGTTTTTTTTTTCTCTCCTTTAAATTGTAGAAATTAAAAATAATAATTAAACTACTAACTAATTGATGTAGCATATTGATGCGATCCATATATTCATGTTGAAAATAAGATTCAAAAAATCAGAGATAAATAACAATTTTTATTATTCAGACATGGAAGTACAATTTCTGAAATTTCTTTAAAATGAAAGAACAATCCTCTTATTCTTAGCTTGGATAAATATTTGTTTCAAGCAAACATGCTAAACTCCAAGAAGTGAACAGAGCATGGAGCTAGCTATAAGATGGGGGAGATATGAGAACAGTGACTAAGATTGGGGAAAGTTGCGGAAGACATGGGTAGATGGAGGGCATCCTTTAAATTTGTCTTTGTGGTTAACCTTAATAGTAGGATCACATAGAGTAACCTAAAGGATTTGTTTGATGAATTTGGGAGGATTAGGGATATCTTTATCTCCTGACCTTATATGAATAGGGGTTATACCTTTGCCTTTGTTAAATATAGGGAGGAGGACGAAAGAAAGAGAGCCATCAATTTTGGTTTCAAAAGAAGGGTGGATTGAAGAAGCATGGTGATCAAATAAACTCATTATTACCCCAAATTCCCCTTCCCCCTACACCTGATAGAGTAGCTATCCACTAGAAAAGAGTTAGTCAACCAATTGGTAGCTAGGAGAAATTGTTCAAGAAGGCACTCATAAGGAATGTGCAGGAGACGAACAGGGGGACACAAGAACCACCAAAGTTGGATCCTCCAAGATTGAACATCCTGTTAGTTTTACCCTAGTTTTGAAATGATGAAATTGATTGATCTAAATATGCTTTAAGAATGCTTGAAGATGTTTTTAAACTTGAAGAAATTCCTCAAGAGTTTTGAAGTGGGTCTTATAAAGAAAAATGTTTTAAAACAATCTCAAACTCAAAATATTAGCCTCAAGAATCGACTTTTAGTAAATGAAAAATCGATTCTCATTACATAGAAAGCAAAATTTTTTATTTCTCTACAGGAAGAATTGATTCTATGAAAAGAAGATATCAGTTCTTGCTAGAATCGATTCCAAGAAAATGGAAGAAATCCAACTACAAGTCTGAAGACAAAGAATCGATTCTTGAGAAAGAAGATATCGATTCTTGAAGCATCAATGACAAAAATCAAAAACTTGGAAAGCAAGGAAAAGATGGAACAGATGGATAAGATTAGAGCATCAAAGATCAAGTTAAAATTCAAAGTTTGGTGCCAAACTACAGTGAAGAACCGACACCTTGAGAAAGAAGAATCAATTCTTGAAAAATTATAAAGGTGCCCCTTTGAGCCAAGATAAGAAAGAATCAACATCTCAAGAAGAAAGAATCAATTTTTTGGAGATAGAAAGTTCCAGACTTTATAAAGAACCAATAAGTCAAGGACAAAGAATCGATTCTCCAAGTACGATAAACTTGGTTAAGCTGGCCAAAAAATACAAAAATTTATTTCAAACTTTACCCCGATGGGCAAGAAATCACGTGTGAGACCTTGACCTTTATAGACTCATAGATAGAAATATACGCGATATCCCTAATTAGGGGTAATTTCGTCATTTTCTCAATAAGCCCCTAAAAGTAAGTTTTTAAACAATAGTATGGCTTAAGTAGGCCTAAAAAGCATAATGAATGATGAAAATAATGATAAAATGACAAAGGAAATAGAAATAATAATGATTTCCAAGGTAGGGGTAAAAATGGTCATTTTTCATCTCGAGTCAAAATTTTTAAGTTTTCATGAACCCGAGTATTTTTAAACTATTATGGACTTTATCTCAGTGTCAAAAGAGTAAAAAGATTGCATAAAGGATTGTAGGAAGACAAAGCCAACTTGTTAAGGGCATTTTCGTGATTTTAGTGAAGTTTGGATAAGCTTAGGCTAAAAATATCTCATTTCCCCAGTAGCTTCCTCATTTTTCCAGCAGCTTTTTATTCTTTTTCCTCCCATCTCACATTTCCTCATCTTCCATGGAAGCCTCTCTTAAAGCTTTCATAACTCTCTCTCTCTCTAGCTTCAATTTTCATTCTTTTGAGCACTTTTTCATAGAACCTTCTGTGCTCTTTCACTCTCTCACCTTAAACCCTCAAAAGTCTTTGTTCAACACTTTCTCCCACTAGCTAGAAGTTTTAGAGAGAGAAAGAGAGACTTGCCATAGTAGCTTGAAGACTCTTGAAAAGGAGTTTAACTATAAGTCCAGCAAGGTGAGAAATGAGTTAGGGTTGATTTTAAGTGGTTAGAGATGGTTAATAATTAGAATTGTGGGCTGTTATATTTTTGATGGTTCTATTGTGTGTGATAGGTTCCTACGAGGCCTCACATGTCCGTTTGAAGCAATAATCAAAGTTAGAGTCAATTAAAGATTCAACAAATATCGACGAGTGAACTTGCATCAAAGTGTTTTTGAAAAATACATATGTGTTGGGATGAAGCATTTAAATGATTTTACTTGGTTTTTCATTAAATTATGCATGGGAACAAGCCCTTGATA
>NC_030855.1:12858241-12874470 GCF_000208745.1 Theobroma cacao
AATATGAAAGATTCTATCCAACTTGTCTTAGAAAATGTACCTTGGGAACAAGCTTTTAGTAAAATGATTTTATATTGTGAAAATGTGCTATACAATGGTTTATGTGTTATCACAATATGATAAAATGCATGATATGCATTGGATGCTTCTTTGCATGTTGTTGTGGACCCGGCTATGTGCAAGTAGGAGTGCACATAAGCCGTTGCTGACTCGGCTATGTGCGAGTAGGAGTGCACATAAGCCATTGTTGACCCGGCTATGTGTGAGTGGGAGTGCACATAAGCCGTTGCTGACCCGGCTATATGCGAGTGGGAGTACGCATAAGCCGTTGCATATGAGATGATGATGTTGGGAGGGTGTACATGATGATTTATATATATATATATACATATATGGTATATGGTTGTAAATGCAAATATGTGAGCATTTGATTTGTTGAAATTTGAGAGTTTACATGTGTTAATGTTGCTATTGTTATTTTAGCAGGATAACTTGTTTTAAAGGAAAATGAGACTTTTTCCTTGATGTTCTGACTCTCGCTGCAGCGAGAAACTCTCAGGTTTGAGGGCCTTCACCAAACCTGGTTCTTGCTGCAGCGAGAATGAAGTTCGCTGTAGCAAGAAACTTTCTGTCCATTTTGGCTAACTTGTGGGTTTTACTATATTTTTCGATTCTTTGGTACCATAGTTGAGTATGGATCTTTTAAGTGATTTACTCATGAGGGGTTTACATGAAGGGTTCTACTAAGAACTAGAACAAATTGCATTGTTTTGAGAAAATGAGTGCATCATGATTTCGATAAACATTTCTTATGGTATGTTTGTTCCTTTCTTGTTCACTCACTGAGTTTATGCTCACGGCTTTCAACTTCATGTTTTTAGATTAAGAGACAGCCGGTAACTAGGACGAGGTGTCCTCGTGGCTTGAATCCATCTTTTGGTAGGTCTCTCGGCATTCAGTAGCTGTACATTCGTTTGAGTCTCTCCGCTGGACATCGAGTCTCCTTTTGTTGTGTATAGACGAACCTAATGTGAATTATTAAGATACATGTGTAGACAGTGTATATACACTTGTTTGGTATGCCAGTATGAAGTGGCAATGCTTAATATTATTTTGATTTTAAGTTGTAATATATGACTTAGTAGTTTATGATGGAATGATGAACATGTCAGATTAATAGGCTTGCTTGGGCTTAGTGGACTACGTCCATTAGGCCCATGCACCGGTCATGACCCGGAATTTGGGTCGTGACATCACGGGGCTTATAAATACCTACTTTAAGGATGCCAAAAGCATAAGATTAAGAGCTAGAAAAAAAGGGAAAAACAAATAGAGAATCAAAAGTAGAAAAATCATTCCTTTGAGTAGCAAAGAATCAAGATCACATTTTTATTTCTAAGCTAAAACTTTTTGAGCTTGAATGTTCTTTCATCTTTCATCATGCTTGAAAAAGCTCTCATATTTTTGTACCTAAACAGCTCATTAGCCTTTATAAAGGTTTTAAGCTCATATTCCTTGAGAATACACTATTGTTGGTGACACTTCCACGTAATAGGTAGTGTTAAGGTTATACCTCCTTAAAAAGGTAGTGTTAAGGTTATACCTCCAAGCAAAAGGTAGAGAGGTCATGCTTGATCCTTAAAAGAAATTTCGTTGTAGAGGTTGTGCTTGATTCTTAAAAGGCATTTGATTGTAGAGGTTGTGCTTGATCCTTAAAAGGCAATGGCTTGTAAAGGTTGATCCTAAAAAGGCAGTGACTTTTGTATAGGTTCTGCTTGATCCTTGAAAGGTAGTTTATAGTGGATTCGTATTCCTTGTGCTATCAAAGGAGAGGACATAGACATCAAAGGTTGAACCTCTATAAAAACATGGCTGAGTGCTCTTTATTTTTTACATTTATTTTTCATTCAGCTTATACCCTATTTTTGCTACTCTGCTTTTTATACTTTTTACCTTGTTTAATTTTTTTTTAAGAAGGGATTTTTACTTCATAACCAATTCACCACCTCTTGGTTATTTTACTTTAAGCTTATTTATCTAACAATTAGTATCAAAGCAGGTTCTTAAGTTAGTAGGTTTAACAGCCTTTAAGAGATCTTGATAAAAGCTTAGAGTATGAAAAATGGCATCTGCAACTTTGCCTTTGTTAAATATAGATAGGAGGATTAAAGAAGGAGAGCCATCAACTTTGGCTTCAAACGAAGGGTGGATCGAAGAACCATGGTGATCAAAGAAGCCCATTATCACCCTTGATTCCATCCCTTTTTACCCCCCACTCGATAAAGTAGCTATCTTCTAGAAAAGAGTTAGTCAACCAGTCCATCAACTTTGGCTTCAAACGAAGGGTGGATCAAAGAAGCATGGTGATCAAAGAAGCTCATTATCACCCCTGATTCCATCCCTTTTTACCCCCTGCTCAATAAAGTAGCTATCCTCTAGAAAAGAGTTAGTCAACCAATTGGAAGTTAGGGGAAATGGTTCAAAAAGGCACTTATAAGGAATGTGCAGGAGTCGAACAAGAGGACACAAGATTCTCTAAAGTTGGATATTCCAAGATCTAATATCTGTATTGACCAAGATGGTTGCACAAGTGAGAAAGGTGTGCTAAACTTAAATAGTTATATCTCAACCGAGGACCTTGAGTGGACTAGCAAGAGTGCATTTTAGAAATTAAGGGAAGGAACTCACTTATCAATTATGAAACCCCAACTTTGAAGTAAGGATAAAAACATAACTTAGCTTGGTGAGTTATTGTTTAATGTTTTCTGTCCAACATTTTTTAACATTTACAAATTATAAAATGCATGTTTTATTGAATAAATAAGCCTATTTGAGGTATAGGACCCATATAGAGTGAATTGGTCTTGTTTTGAACTCAAAAATAGCATTTTGTTAAGAAAATATTGATACATATTCATGAAGTATTGATACTTGAACCTAGAAAAGTCTTCTAATGAATGAAGTATTGATACTTTCCTTAAAGATATTGATACTTGTAAAGCTAGAGAGAAGTATAGATAGTTGCTCCAAAAGTATCGATACTTATGTCACGAATTTGAAAAAATAAAGGTAATATGGTCTTTTCACAAATAAAATAATACCTTAAACCCTCTAAAACCTCCTCAGATGTTTTTACACTTTCTTTCTTAACCTTTTTTGTCACATCCCAATTTCTGGAGGGATCGTGACTGGCAAATGAACCTACATAGATATAGCCCACTAGGCCCAAGCAAGCCTAAACCAATAATGTATGGGTTAGTCATCTATCACATTCACATATATTTCCATTCACAATTAAGAATATGCAAATAATTTATCAAGGCCACCACAATACGAAATTTCTCAACATAAAGTGTAGTTTCTATCTCATTTCATATAAATATTCACAATGTAATAACAATTGTCGTCCGGCACGTATCTTGTGCCAATGTTGCTATGGTTCATCAACCATTGTCTTATCGTTCACATGGACCCATATTTGAGACTCAACATAATGTGCGAAAGCATAAACAAATATGAGAATATCAACATTTATTTACATAACCAAGTTCATTATCAACATAATAGTTCAAAAACTAAACTTGACACACTATGAAGTGTATGACGCTGAGAGGCTGGAAAAAAGGCTCTACCACTCTTACACCAATGAGCTAGGCTACTACTCAATAAGTCACCTAGCCAAGCAAGCTACTGATTTGTAAAATAAAATAAGAGAAAATAATGGGTGAGTCACAAAGACTTTGTGAGTGGATACAGGGAAAGATACAAGCTAAAGGGGAAAAGTTTTAGTACAAACCATCAATTTGTAATAAGCATGCATCTTTGCATAATCATAGATTTTTCATTTAAACCTTGGAAACTAATTAGCTGTAAATATAACAACATTCTGTCATATCAATTATCACATTTGATAAACACATTTATGAAATAAAAGATTGAGTATGTATGGAATCATATGCATGAAAACAAAGATGTTATACGTTACCGGTATTAATTCCCTTGCAAGGGTTGATACCATATCTTCAATCTCGTTTTCTAGCATATAAAGATTCATACTTGAATCATATATGATCCAATTCTAGGATCTACCACATAACATTTTCCTTTCATAATTAGTGAGTAAACAGTCATTCCTAAAATGGGGTTCAATTCAACGCAACATCATATGAATATAACGCATAAACAATGCATTATCTCATAGTTAGGTGGAATCTCCCATCACCAATATAACCACTTTTGCAAGAACATCAATACCATGGTTTAGGGTCTCTCATATCCACCTTGTATACCATGTCAATCACTATGCCTCAATGGATTAGGACCCTTCGACGTTGCCTCGTATACCATCCCCGACACTATTATAATCGACTAAGGCCCTTCAACTCCACCCCATTTACCATCCCCTCATCATGCATGATGAGTGTTGGGCCTTTCAGCTTCACTTATATGCACCAACCTCTCCATACATTAATCACACAATAGTACAACCATTCAACATTTCAAATATAACATTCACACATTAATCGTATAAAATTAACCATACATAATCACAAGTATTCATAAATCAATGGGCAATGTCATGCATTTTCATTTCTCCATATCAATATCAATCAAGGGATATCATTTGTCCATACAAATCATATGATGTTTACAAGTCATTTCTCCTCTGCCATATCATGGGAAGATATTTTGAAGAGAAATCATTTGGAAGGGCTTGTCCCCCTTTGTTCAAAACTACTATATGGTAATATATTTACTTACATAATAGATTGAAAACTTCTTCCAAAACATTTGAATAGGTATTCAAAACCAAGATTTTACAAACAATGTAGTGGTAAATAATCAATCAAAATATGCCCACTTCACGTATCCAAAATTTTGGAAAAGGTGTACCCACTCACGTAATTAGAGGCTTAATCTCTAGCTTCAATCACAACCCTTTTTCCAACGAACTCCTTAGAGTTTTCAATCGTTCCTAACATTTAATAATCATCACAATCAATATCTAGATTTAAAATTTCATAATACCAATCCTAAGCATTTTCAAAACTAGTCAAATTCGTCTGAAACTAATTCTCTAGCTTAAATCCATTACTACTTATCATAATAAATATTTAGAAACCCATAACTCCTTCATCCTTACCTAAAGTGAGCTTTGATGCTAAGGAAAATCACAAAACCTTAAGCTTTAGCAACCAATAGAAAAATCTAGGCATAAGGACAACATTTTTAGTTTTGGAAAATCAAGATTTAAAGATTTCAAAGTTGAAAAATGTCATTTTGTTCATGAAAACCCAAAACCAAGCTTCCAAATCTTAAAAATAGTGATTTGGCTTGAAAATGGGTATGAAAGGGTTTAGGTTGAGAGAATACATAGCAAAAATGGCTAAGGGTCACAAATTTTCGTAAAATGTGACATATTTATAGGTTATGACGTGAAATACGTTTTTACCCCTTTTATTTTTTTGAAAGTGACATCATTTATCGATAAATTGGGGTCATCTATTGATAGATGGACTTCAGGGTTCTTTTAAAAAGTTTTTGAGTTGTTATCTATCGATAGATGGACACATCTATCGATAGATAGGCTCGATCTATCAATAGATGTTCTTCAATCCTCTTTAAAATACTTTTCTGTGTTTATCTATCAATAAATGAAGAATATCTATCGATAGATCAGCTCCAATAAGCAAAAAGAAACGTTAAAAACTTGTCTAATTAGACTCCTTTTAACACTAAACTTTGCAAATCACCCTAATTTATCAAAACATAAATTTTTTCAAGATTAAAACTTAGTTTGAATGTTCAAAACATGAAACCAACATGGCTCACCTAAGGATTTCTTAACTTAGCATCATACATTAAAGTGATATTTCACATCTCTATTCTCTATTCTTTTTCTACTCTCTTTCTCATTTTTCTAAGTCATTCTAAAGCATTTAAGACCGTATTTGAGTTTAGATTTTTCATTTTAAAGACTCTTAAGGGTAAGGTTTCACTATCCTAAACATCTAATCTTGTGGTTTTGATTTCCAAAATTTATGGTTTCCTAAAAATCCATTTCTCTCCCTAAAATTTTCATTTTTGATTGCTTTTGGTTCTCTCAAGCTCGCCAAGGTAAGTTTAATAAGAAATCTTAGTAGTTGAACTATAAACTCATAGTTAAATTAGATTTTAGTTACTAATTTTGGGTTAATGAATGATTTAAGAAGTTTGTGGAAAAATAAATGGGTATTTATGAAAGTTATGGCTAAAGAAAGAGGTAATAACGTTGGAATATATGGTGATAGGTACTGTTGGAGGGGTNTCACATATGGTCTTTTCACAAATAAAATAATGCCCTAAACCCTCATAAACCCCCCTAAGACATTTTTACACTTTCTCTCTCTATTCTCAGCCTCTATTTTTTCTCTAATATCTCTTTCACTTTTCTAAAGCATTTTAAACCATTTAAACTCATACTTGAGTTTAGATTTTGATTTTAAAGACTTTTAGAGGTAAGGTTTTCACATCTTACACATCTAATCTTTGGGTTTTGTTTTCCAAAATTTGTGTTTCTTAAAAATCTGTTTTCCTTTCTAAAATTTAGATTTTTGATTGGTTTTGGTTCTCACAAGCTCACCAAAGTAAATAAGAACTCTAACTAGTTGAAATATGAAATCATAGTTATATTAGATTGTAGCTACTGATTTTAGGTTAGAGAATGATTGAAGAAGTTTGTGGAAGTATAAATGGGTATTTATGAAAGTTATGGCTAAAGAATGAGGTAATAATGTTGGAATATATGGTGATAGGTACTGTTGGAGGGGTTAGTAGCTTGAAGAGGTCGAGTTCGCTATTGAAAGGTGTTAGAGGGAAAAGCACACTTTGAATAAGTAAGTAGATATGCATTTAATTATTTTGATACAATTAAGCATGTTTTGTCTACAATTTTATATAAAAATTTTATTTCGATAGAGCATGAATTATTTAAAGGATTTCAATGTTGCTTGATGGGTTTAAACAAGTTTGATGAATTATATATTTAATATATATATATATATATATATATATATGTATGTATGTATATGATATATAAATATGCCTATCAATTATGCATTTAGCTTTGTGCATGGGGAACAAGCACTTTGAATGTTTTCATACCTTAATAATATGAATTTTTTTATGAATTGATAGTATGTTTGATATTGAAATTTATAATGAAAATGATTTTGAAAAAAGAAACCTTATGTCATGACCCAATCTCGAGTTCATGATCGGTGCAAGGGTATCAAAGGGAGTTATCCTTTTAACCCATGCAAGCCTAATTATTGATTAAGTTCAGCACTTGTATGTATGCCAACGTAAACATGATTACTTATATATAAGAAAATATATTTAACCATCTTGCAACTCACGTGCTCAACACTTGGGAAGCAAATAAACATGAATCCAGGCATCGACCATCTTGTGTCAGGTATCCCCCATAAGCCATCTTGTGACAAGACATTCAGAGTATATTTCTTACAAAGTGTTAATTATTACATGACATAAACAAGTCAATAAAACATAACAGTTTTAAAACATAAGGACGGACTTGACCAGCGGAGTATGACGTCAAGAAAAGGGGCTAACACCTATTGAATTCCATGACAATCACCTACCAAATCACCCATAGAAGACAGCTACTCCCCAAATGGACAGTGAGCCAAGTAATTTACTGATCTGAAGAAAAAAATAGTAGGTAATAACATGTGAGTCACAAAGACTCCGTGAGTAGATACGAGGAGGGGGAGCAAGCAAATGGGAAAGAGTATTTAGAAAATACACTCTTAGAAATATGCAAATAGATAATAAATCAATATCTAAAAAATTCATCTTTTCAAGCACTAATATAAACCAAGTCTCGTTTACCAAGCGTTTTTACATGACATCTCTACTCACTGAGCATGTCAATAATCACCGGTCATTAACTTGACCGATTCCATAACCTTTGAATTTGTTATCTTTCAAATGTCATCAAGAAACACATGCATTTTACTCACTCCAAAACTAATATGTTTCAAACAGTACAAGGATGGTAGAGTTCCCTTTTATAAAATGTAGTTGTAAAATAGTTCTTAAACCTTAGAAAAATATTTGAAAAAAATTTGGAAGTCATTCAAATGTTTGATTAAAACATCATTTGAAGAATGTTTGAAAGATGATTTGGGTGTTCTCAAGACCTAGTTTTGAAAATAAAATCATTTCTTTTTTAGAAAGCTTTTAAAAACGTTTAGTTTCAAAAATAAACCTGATATATTGATACATGAGACCTATGTATTGATAAATGGCTACATCTATTGATAGATTCCTTGAATCTATCAATAGATAGAAGATAGAATACAATTTTAAAGGTTCTGCTTTGAATCTATCATACTTCAAGAACAAGTATTGAAAGATGAGTTACAGAAAGCAAAAATTCAGTTTAGAACTCATCACTTGGGCCTTAACTAAATTTATACATCAACCATAGACAAGAATACAACATATATTCAACAAATTTACAACAGTTATAACACGATAAACTGATTCAACAATGAATTCAACAATATCTTAGTCTAAATCACCACATTAGACATTCATATCTTAACACTTGGTTTAAATCACCACATTAGACATTCAACAAGAAAAAAATGGAGCTTTAGCGAAGGACAACCAAACCCCCTAGAGTTATCACACCAAAACCAAATAGTCTGTTACTTTATGGCCAACAACTATTCAAAAAGGGAAATATTGCGTTAGTTACCAACCTAGCGACCGACTCAAGCTACTTCTCATTATGCACAACGGTTAGTGTCCTTTGCCACTAGCTATAGGTCCTTACATCGATAGGCTCCAACAACCATAATACACAATTCAACATATAGTGAATAATAATATAAGGAACAAAACAATTCATCCATAGGCATAATTAAAATCCTTAGACAAGCAACCATGACAATATTCTCAATAATTAACCATAAGTACCATGGCATCAATAAAGAGAAAATATTTCTAATGCATCTTTTAAAATCCATCCATCAGACATCAATCATTCACAAATGAGATGTTGAGATATAAACGTATTGGAAGGCTTGTTCCTTATTTTCAAATACCATATAGTAGACTATATATAGTTAGTCTATATTTTTCACAAACATCCTTGAAAACATTTGTTCACCACACAAACGTAGTCAAAATCATTTTTATGCAAGGCTAAAGGTTTGGAATGCTTAATTATATCAAAATAAGTAAAAATGCTGCATCTACCCACCTCAATGAAATGTGCCTTGCTCTTTTGCACCTTTTGTCGAACACTTGCTTTTCCAACAACCTTATATCAACTTCACAACCTAACACAATGTTTCCAACATTAATATTTGGTTTTTTTCTAGGCTAATAATCATCAAATCATTCCTCAAAATTGCCAGTAATGCTTAATCCAATTTCCAACATCTAATGTAACATCTAACTTAAGGATTTAAATCAACTATAAGCTAGAGTTAGAGCAACTTTACCTTGGTGGGCTTGAGAACCTTAAAACCAACTCAAGAACCTAGGTTCCAAGATTAAAAACGAAATTCAACAACTTATAAAAGTTTTGAAAAATCAAAGCTTAAGATTAAACAGTTAAAAATCCTTTATTTACCTTCTAAAACACTTGAGATAGAAAACCAAGCTTGAAGATGACTTAAAATCTTCGAAATCCTCTAATTTGATGAAAAATGGAGTTGAAAGCATATGGTGGCTGTGTTTTTGAGAGAAAACCTAGTTTTTGCCATTTTGGAAAAAGTATGAGGATTTAAGGGTTTTAAATAGGGGATGAAAAGACCAAAATATCCTTTTTCCCTATTTGGATGTCATTTATTGATAGATTTGGTCATTTATTGATAGATTGGCAATCTATCGATAGATATTCACTTTTAAATTTTTTGTGTTTTTGGGTTAATCTATTGATAACTCTATTATATAGAGTTATTTTGACACATTTTGGGGGCTTAAATAGTCATAGTTTTGAGATTTTAGGTTCAAATTTTAGCATTTTAGGTGTTTTTCTAGTTTAAGTTTGATTATATGTTGAGTAGTTAATTTAAGTTATTTTAGTTTAATTTTATGTCATTTTGTTTTAAATTACTTTAAGAGTAGTTATTTCTGATTTTTTTTATTGCTTTTATAGGAAATTTGATGAAAAAGGCTCATTTGATGAAAATCTGTGCAAGTATGGTGATAGCTTTATTTGTATATGTTTTGGTATTTTACCCATATCTCTCTATACAGAACTCCAAATGAGGTGATTCATAGACCACTAGAATGCTAAGAGGAAGGGCTACAATTGTTATGTTCAACACTTCACCTAGTTCTTATTGGATTGTGGTCCAAATATTTGTCTAAGTCAGAGCATTGTAGTAGTATGCATGGACTAAACATGATGTGGTATTTAGAGCATATCTTTCACTCCAAAGGTCCAATTGATGTGATTCTTGATCCATTAGAAATTTAAGCAACAGGGTTAAAACTTTCACGTTTACCACTTTGCACATTTCAAATCATATCAAGGTGAAAATCACGTTGGAAAATGCTCGACTACTGTAGTTCTGCACAAGGAGGCATATCGAGGAAGGCCACGGTGTCAAGCCCAGCTCTACAATATGTTTATTATGCCATTCTTACATAAGAATGCATGTTTGCTTACTTGGGTACCTCAGAAATCATTAAAGGACAACAATGTACTAATGGTATAATTAAGTTGAATTAAGCCTTGAACTAGTCCAAATAGAGATTTCAAGATGAAATTGAGAATTTTAAAACCCCAGAATGACTTAAAATGGTGATTCGGAGTTCGAGGACCGATTTAAAGTCAAATTGGAATTTTCATGATCTAGGGGCAAAATGGTCATTTTGCCACCCGAGGTTAAGATGTGAGTGTTGGATGAAATTTTTGACTAAGATTGATCATTTGGAGTATAATTTGAGTTTGAGAAGTGAAAAATTTTAATTTCGACATTTTTCGAGCATAGGGGTAAAATAGTCATTTTGCTACCGAAGGGCAAAATCGTAATTTTACACCACCCAACACTTGTCCAGCACATGGATTTTACCCAATATTATCATGGATAATTGAGGAAATTTAAGTGGTGGAGAGAGATTGCTTAATGGGTAAGTATGACACATGGACCAATGGAATGGTGACACATGGTAAATTTTTGTCCATTTAATATTTTCCTTTATAAAGCCAATTTGAACTCTTCCACATTCATTTTTATGGCCGGCCAAAGCAAGAACAAAGGAAGAAAAGAAAGAACAAAACCCTAAGTGGAAAAATTCAAGGAAAAAGTGTGAAAATTCAAGGAAACAAGTGAAAAAAAGGTAAGATTTTTCAATTAAGCTTGAGATCTCTCTTTCTTAAGCATTTTTTCTTATTTTCCATGGTTGAATCATATGAAATCATGATGAATCCCTTACTGGCCGAACACTTAGAGGGAGGTTTTGATTCTTGATTTGGTTAGATTTCAATGTATTTTATTGTTTTTAGTTAGTTAGTGATGTGTAGCATGAAAAGCCAACAAGAAAAATTCATTTTCTCCCATCACCCATCTTTGGTCGAATCTTCCATGTAGAGTGTGGATGGTGGATTTGATTTTATTTCAAGTGAATTGGTTAGGAAATGATGAATTACGGTGACAAAATCAAGTAGAAAAAATCATAGTGTTGATGCACCCACCATGGCCGAAATTCTCAAGAGAAAATGTGAAGATGATTTTGTCATATTTCAAGTTATTTAATTTGTGTTTGAAGATTTGGAGTATTGGGAGAAGAATGGAATTATTTGGAGTTGAATTGGACATATTGGCCAATTAATCGAGTGATAGATCGAATTAGGCCAATACCATTTTATTTAGGTACACAATTAAACTTATATTGAACACCGTATTTAGATGGTTATCCGAGCGTTTCACATCCCATTTCATGCATTAGTAAAGGGCCTGAAATAGATTTATAATAGTATGACACAGTATATTGAATTATGTGTCGTGTATTGTCTAGGTGGTGAGTATTCTGGCAAAAGTAAAGAGATAGTACCCGAGGATCAAGAATCAGAGTACTCGAAATTCGATTCCCATTATAGTGAGTAACCTTATCATCATCTTGATTATCTAAAGTGAATTTTAATTCGTTTTTGTAATTTTATGGAAAATGAGTTTAAATGGTAAATCTTTATGTTTTATAAGCAAAATGTGAATAAATGAAATGATTTTATAAAATTGTCTTGAAATTGAATGATGGTTTTGAAAATGGAGTAATTGGAGACTAATTGTTGTGTTATAAATCATGGTTTGAATTGAATGGCTTATGATAATATTGGCATGAATGGTTGAATTGGTAAATGTGCTGAAAATGTATGAACTGTTGATTTGCCTTAAGAGGCTGTAAAATAAAATAATTGCCATGTCATGCTATTGCAAATTTTATTGTATAATGGGTTTAGCTTGCTACAGTGGGCGAGTTCTGTGGACTAGCCTTTTTGAGAGGCACAAAATCCTGTCATATTCTTACCTCGATTGGGGAGGCGCGTAGGGTAACTCCCGAGGTACACCTTTAGAGTTCACTTCATGCCAAACCACCATGTGAGGGTGAACTCAACCGACGTCAAGGAACGGCTATGTTTTCAAAATAAAAACATGATTTATGCGTACATGACTTTTTAACAGTCTTGGCGGACTCGGTTGGGATAGCCCCAGGCCAAGGTATCCCTGATAACTGAGTATGTAAAGCCTGACCTTATAAAATACTTGTCATGACATACATGTGATGGATAGCATGTTTCCATGCTGGGAGCGTCTCGAAAAATTTACAAAAGTAGGTATTGTACCTAGAGGTACAACAAAGTTGATTTAAGCCTCGAACTTGATCAAATAGAGATTTTATGGTGAAATTGAAAATTTTACAATCCAGGAATGATTAAAATGGTGATTTGGAGTTCGATGATCAATTTGGAGTCAAATCGAAAATTTCACTATCTAGGGGTAAAATGGTAATTTTGCCACTCGAGGACAAAATGGAAAAATTTTGAAAGATTTTGATCACATTTGACTTATTGTAGTATGATTTGAGGTTGAGAAGTGAAAAATTGTAATTCTGGTATTTTTCGGAGCATAGGGGTAAAATGGTAATTTTGCCACTCCAGTGGCAAAATTGTAATTTTACACCACCCAACACTTATCCAACATATGGATTTTACCCAATATTATCATGGAGGATTGAGAAAATTTAAGTAGTGGAGAGAGATTACGTAATGGCTAAGTATGACACATGGACCAATAGAATGGTGACATGTGTCAAATTTATATCTTTTTATTTTTTAGCTTAAAAATCAGCATAAAATCAGCCCATTTCTCATTCATATGGCCGGCCAAAGAAGAACAAAGGAAGAAAAGAAAGAACAAGAACCCTAGGGTTAAAATTCAAGAGAAAAATTGGTGGATTTCAAGTAATCAAGCAATCAAAGGTAAAATTTCTTGATTTTGACTTGTGATCTACCTTTCTCATGCATTATTTTGCATTTTTCATGGTTGAATCACAAGATATCATGGTGAATTCATTGCTAGCCGAATGGGTATGGAGAGAGAATGATGTTGGATTGATTTGATTTCAAGTTATGTTAGTGTTTTTAGTTAGTTTACCATGTCTAGAAGCAAAACAACAAGAAAAGAATTCATTTTCCCCATCACCCATCAATGGCCGAACCTACCTTGTATTGAGTGAGAATGAATTTGATTTTTATTTTAAGAGAATTGGTTAGAAAATGATGAATTATGGTGTGGAAAAGTAGTAGGAAAAATTATAGTGTTGATGCACCCACCATGGCCGAATATTCTAAGAAGAAAAGTGAAGATGGTTTTGCCAAATTTTAGGTTATTTGACTCGTGTTTGGTGAATTAAGGTATTGGAAAAAAAATGGAGCAATTTGGAGCTAAATTGAACGCGTTGGCCAATTAATCGGGTGATAAGACAAATTAGGCCAATACTGGATTTAGATGGTTATCCGTGAATTTTGCATTCCATATCATGCATTAGTAGTTTAAATTAGTCTAATTTTGATTTAGTACCAATGTAGTAAGTTTCTCGATTTTGTACTATGTCAAGGTGGTGAGTCTTCCGATAAAGGCAAGAAAATTGCATCCGAGAACCAATAGTCAGAGTACTTCAAAAATCCGCACTCTAGATATTGTGAGTAACCTTACTATCGTTTTAATTATCTAAAGTGATTTTTATCCGATTTTGTGAATTTCATGGAAAATGAATTAAATGATTAATTTTTTGGTTTTATAAACAAAATATGATTTAATAAAATGATTTTATAAAATTGTTTTAAAATTGAATGATGGTTTGAAAATAGAGTAATTGGATACTGTTTTTGTGTGTTGTAAATTCATGATTCTAATTGATTGGCTTATGACAATATTGGCATGTATGGCTGAATTGGTATTTGTGTTGAAATGTATAAACTGTTGTTTGCCTTGATAGGCTGGATAATTATAAAATTACCATGTCATGCTGTTGAATTTTTATTGTATGGTGGGTTTAGCTTGCTGTAGTGGGCTGGTTCTGTGGACTAGCCTATTAGAGGGGCACGAAACTTGGTCATATTCTTACCTCGGTTGGAGAGGCGAGTAGGGTAACTCCCGAGGTATATCTTTAGAGTTCACTTCACGCCAAACCACCTCGTGATGATGAACTCCGCTAACGCCAAGGAACGGCTATGTTTTTAAAATAAAAACATGATTTATGCGTACATAACTTTTTAACAGCCTTGGCGAACTCGGTTGGGATAGCCCTCGATCAAGGCATCCCTGATAACTGGGTATGAAAATGATTTTTGGCACGAGCCAAAGTTTTAAGAAATTCATAAGCCATGTTAATTACTTGATTTATATGAATTGATTTTATTTGGTTGAAACAAGTTGAAAAGTGATGAATTTCAGTATGTTAAACTATTTTATCTGTCTCCATTTACTCGGCTTTAGATATTTTAGATGGTATCCGTTTACTCACTGAGATTATATAATCTCACCACCCTCTTTTCCACCCATTTCAGGCTCAGTATAGGCAATAGATAGCTGATATCGTCGAAGGCTACAATTGGCTTTACTTCCTAAAAAATTGTAGGTTTGCAACCTTTGTTCATATTTGTCATTTAGGGGCCCACATGTCACTGTAAATTAAATTTCATACTCTAGTTATCTATACTACTGTATATAGAAATTTATTTTGCTTTTACGCTGTAAAAATTATTTACGCAGTATTTTAAAAATATTATTTTATGAAAAAATTGAGTATTTTATTCAATATTTTTATTTTATTCTAATAGTCATAATTTCATTTTAAACGAATGTTTTAGACATCCAAATTTATTTTTGATTATGAAATATGTGTTTTGCACCAGCATACTACATTTTTAGCAGATTTCGAGATTTTTGATAAAAAATGACCAAAATGCCTCTGTGAGAAAAAATTGTTTTTTTATTTTTTTGATTTGGAAAATGTTTATAATCTCTCAAGACATAATTTTAGTGACTAATACTCATAGGGGAAGTGAGAAAAACTGATGTTAAGCCTTGCGAGGTTTCGATTGACATTTCGAGTAATGAATGTCTATCGGGACGTCGCGACCGTTGTCACGAGCTCGATAGGAGTTCCGAGTCGTGACAGAGTATGAGAATGATTTTGGCACGAGCCAAGCTTTTCAGGAAATCATAAGCCTCGTTGTTTATTTTGGTGAAATGAATCTATTTTATCTTATTAAAATGAGTTCGAAATGCTGTGAATCATTTTTATTTTAATCTATTTTATCTGTCTCCATTTATTCGGCTTTAGATATTTTAAATGATATTTGTTTACTCACTGGGATTATATAATCTCACCACCCTCCTTTCCATTCCTTTCAGGCTCAGGATAGTCAGTAGATAGCTCATTTCTTTGAGGGCTACAGTTGGACTTGCATCCTAAAAAACTGCAGGTTTACCGATTTAGATACTTTTGGTCGTTCGTGGGCCCATGTGTCACTATAAATTAAATCTTATGCTTTGGTTATCTATATTACAGTATGTATGAATTTATTTAGTTTTTACCCTACAAAAATTATTTACCGGTAACTCTATAAATATTATTTTATAAGAAAATAGAATATTTTATTGAATATTTTTATTATATTCAAATAGGTATAGTTT